>NC_052315.1:31553748-31853748 GCF_016432855.1 Salvelinus namaycush
GTCACAGTCTTGAACGTTGAAGCTCGCCATTCCATAATTGTATCCCAGAGACAACAGATTGCTACGGTTAGCCTCATGAGCCTGGTCAGACGAAGGGAATATTTTTACTGACAGATGCTCTTCCTTTTCTTTCTCCTCCTCTTCAATTTGGGGTTTGTTCAGGTCAAAGGACAAATCGGTTTTCCCAGAAATGTATGTTCTCTCAGTGGGGACGCCCCCTGGGCTTGGGGAGGGATGAAATGGGCTTGGGGAGGGATGGAGGGAGGGAGAGAGAGAGAGGAGGATGGTGGGAGAGAGGGAAAAGGCTTGATGGAGAGAGAGGGACCCTCCCTGTCTCTGTAGGATCAATGGTTGTGAGAGAAGCTGGAGTCATCTGCAGGACCCATCTGATGAAATGAGCCATAGGCAGCTCTGTCAGTCTGTGAACAGTGGTGTGCCCTGACATGGGCGTCCAGGGCGTTCTGAGCGTTGAAGAGAGCCCTGCAGAACGGACAGCGCCTGTGGTTGTCACCCAGACACAGACCTCCTCCTCCTCTCCCCAGGGTCTGGAGCTGGCCC
This sequence comes from Salvelinus namaycush, assembly GCF_016432855.1. Lineage (NCBI taxonomy): Eukaryota > Metazoa > Chordata > Actinopteri > Salmoniformes > Salmonidae > Salvelinus > Salvelinus namaycush. The sequence continues at coordinate 31,554,307 of NC_052315.1, forward strand.
TTCCTCTGACGAGCCCTGGTGTTCTGGAACCATACCTGAGGAACATGATCAAAAAACATGATCACCATTACATAATTATAGAAATGTTACTATGAGAATGATAGAGTACCTGCACTACACGTTTCTTCAGGCCTGTGTCCCTGGTGATGCCCTCCAGTACAGAGCGGGTTGGGTTGGAGTTCAGACTGTAGCGCTGGTACAGAACCTCTAGCTCCTCCGAACTGATGGTGGTCCTCTGGCGCCTATCCCTCCTCTGCTCATCACCCTCTCTCTCTCCCTCTCTCTCACCGTCCATCACATCCCTCATAGGCGTTACCGCTGTCCCTTCCTCCAGCCTACGCTTCAGAAAGGGCAGGGCTGGGCTAGGAGCACAGTGTGTGTTAGTGTATGAGGTTAGAGATGGGCTAGGAGCACAGTGTGTGTTAGTGTATGAGGTTAGAGATGGGCTAGGAGCACAGTGTGTGTTAGTGTATGGGGGTAGAGATGGGCTAGGAGCACAGTGTGTGTTAGTGTATGAGGTTAGAGATGGGCTAGGAGCACAGTGTGTGTTAGTGTATGGGGGTAGAGATGGGCTAGGAGCACAGTGTGTGTTCGTGTATGAGGGTAGAGATGGTTTGTGGGTGGAGTGAGCGTTGGTGAATAGGGATAGGGGTGGTTGGTGGCCCGATGATAACAGGGACTGGTACTGAAGCATAGACTGGAGTGCTATGGGCTCCATTAGACCAAGGGGGAGGAGAGAGAGGTCTATGGGGAAGGGAAGAGTGGGGAGGCTTGGTAAAGGAAGAGGGGGCAGGGGGAGTTGGGATAAGGGGAAATGCATGGAGAGATTGGACTGGGGTATGATAGTTGGAGAGGTGGCAGAGGTGGTTGTCGATGTCATAGTGTCCTGCTGCTGCTCTGGAAGTGGTTGTGTTTGGGAAGAGGGTGGAGGAGGAGAGGGTGTTGGTGAGGCTTGGGCTGGGCAGAAGGAATTAACTGGGGCTTGGTCTGTGGACAGGGTTACAGGTACAGATGCTGGTGTGGTTGGTACAGCTTGGTCTGGACCTATGGCTGAGGCTTGGGAGAGGGATTGGGCTTGATCAAGGATTGAATAAGAGACTGGTGCTGGGGGTAAGGGTGCAAGTACAGGTGCTGTGGCTGGGGTTAGACGTGCAACAACAGTATTATCATTGTCTGCCACAGGGAAGGGTGTGAGGGGGTAGAGACAGTCATACTGTCTGGAGAACGTCTCCAACACTACCGGAGTGATCATTTGCTGGTGAACAAACTCCTGATGGCTCTTCAGGATCAGAGAGTCAGAGAACTGCTTCCCACATTCTCCACACTGCTTCTCCTCCTCCAGGCATCCACCCGTCTCTCTGTTCTGTTGTCTCTGTCTGCTCTGATTGGATTGCAGGGCCAGCTCCCAGCCATATCTCTCCAGCAGAACTCTGAGAGCCTTCTCTGCTCCATCCCTCTTCTTGCTCTCCTGCATCTCTCCATCTCCCTCAGGAGAGGAGGATGGGTTTGACTCTTTCTCCGTCTGGTGAAGGGGGGAGTCACTGTCAGCTGTCTCAGCCTGAGTCTCACATTTCGGGGGCTGGGCTGGAGACTGGATGCTAGTTGTCACCAGCTTTGGAGAGGGATGTTTAAGCCCATTTGTCTGAGAGGAGAGGGCAGAGGTGATCTGACTAAAGTTCATGTTAGGGTTGAGCTGCAGACCTCCAGAGAGGTAGAAGGACTGGATCATCTGCTGCTGTAGAGAAAACAGGCTGTCTGGGGAGAACTGGAGGGGAGAGAGGAGGTTCCTCTGTTGGAGACTCTCTGCTGCTGAAGGGAGGAACTGCTTTAAGAGGTTCTGCTGCAGTAAGGGGAGGTGCGGGAGCAGTGTTGGACTAAAGAGCTGGGGCTGGAGGAGGGCTGTGTGTTCCTGTATATGGGCCTGGGCTAACTTATGTTGCTGTTGTGGCATCTGGGCCTGGGCTACCTGCTGTTGGAGTAACGTTAGGTCCTGCTGTCCTCCAGATGCTGTCAGGTCCTCTACTCTCCGCCTCTTAGCCTGGTGGCCCTCAGCCTTCCCAGAGACACCCACACTCAGCTGGGCTTCACTGAGGGAGGAACAGGGACTTGGGGAGGAAGGGGCTGATCTGGTGGCTGTTGGGGTGGTTCCCCTGGTAGATACCTCTCCTCCCCCTGGTGAACGGCTGGAGGAAGTGGTCTGAACCAAGGTGTGGGGGTTCAGTGATAGCTGGGTCCGAGCTCCACGGGCTCGTGTCTGGTGCAGTACAGAGCGGAGGTGGATGTCCAGGGTGGAACTCTGGCTGTAAGCCACCCGACACATTCGGCAGCGGTAGGAACTTGGCTCTGGGGCCGGGCTGCAGCGGGTGTCAGGGGGACTGGGGCTGGAGTCCTGCAGGACCCGTCTGGCTCTGGCTCGGTGGGACAGAGAGTTATAGAGGACCGGCAGGATGGTTCTCTGAGTGAAGGACTCACAGCAGAAGGAACACTTGTAGGGCCGAGCCGGGTCCAGGAACCGCTCCAGAGTGGGGTTGAAGCCCTTGCTGAAGGGGTTGGGTTCTGACCCTGCCTCCTTCTCCTCCTGCTGCCTTGAACCCTGGTCACTGTCACCAACCCCTGAACTGGGCCTCTCCTCCTCCTCATCTGGGTCATCCTTTTCATCCTCCTCTCCTTCATCTCCCTTTCCCTGCTCTCCCTCCTCATCATCTTCCTCCTTATCCGTCTCTTCTTCACTCATACTCTCCCCCTCCTCTTCCTCCCCCTCCAGGCTGATTGGTTGTTGGATGTGTGCTCCACTCTGGTCAGGGTGTGTACCCTGTAGGTGTAGGTCCTGTAGGTGTGTGTTGAGCAGGTGTCTCTGCAGGGCCTCTTGGCTGCGGCAGCGTCTGGGGCAGAGGTGGCACTCTGTTGCCGCCCTCATGGCGTGGTACTGCCAGTGCAGCTGCAGCTTCTTCTGCCTTCGGACCGCTAGACTGCACCTGCCGCAGCGAAACCTGTAACCATGACAATCGGAGGGGGGAGGGGCATCACTGGGAGGAGACGGGGGTAAAGTGGATGAAGGGAGGTTGCTGGGGGAGAGAGAGGAAAGAGTGGGTGGGGAAGGGGGAGAGCTGGGGGACTCAAGGAGGTGAGAGGTGTTGTCCTCTGCTGGGTGCTGGTCCTTACAGGGAGGAGTCAGAAGAGCAGGGACATCTTTGGCTGTGATTACTTTTTCTTTTTTTGTATGGTAGTCATTTGTTTGAGGCTCGTTTGTGAGGGATTCCTTCGTGTAAGAGCTGTTTGTGTTGCAATCGTTTGTTTGAGATTCTTTTATATTTGAGTGGGACTCCATCTGCAGTGTCTCTTTCTGCAGAATCTCAGGCAGCTCCACTGCCACCTGGAAAAGAAACCAACAACAAAGGTTTAAAACGTCAGTCTGAATCTATCCAGATGACTGATTGCCTTTATAGTCAGTCAAAACAGTGTCTATCCTGTTTGATAGTGCAGATGGAATAAAAAATAGTGATGCTCCTTTATTGTCTACATCACCTCATTCTCCCGTTACACACTAATAATAGATGGAGGAAAACCGAATCAAGAGTGTTTTTAAATCAACCACAAACACACACACACACACACTGAAAGAAGACACACACACTTGCATGGCAGAGACAGAAGAGACGCATACACATAATACGTATATGCCCCAGTGAGAGAGTGAAGGTTAGGCTTAATCTAGACAGAGACATTGGAAAGCGCGGAACATAATGGCCATCATAATCCAAGTCTGAATTAATGAACATATGCTATTATCAGAGAGAAAGGGGGGAGGGGGAATGGGGGGTGGGGTGCAGAGAGAAAATGGGGGGCTGGTGAGGGGGAGGGGAGACAGAGACAGAACAAGGGGTGGAGAGATGGGAATAGAGAAAGAACAAGGGGGCGCAGAAAGAAAGATGGAGAGGTAGAGAGTGGAAAGAGAGGGATAGAGAAAGTGAGAGAAGATGGAGAGATAAGAAAAGGGAGTAAAGAAAAAGGGAGTAGGGAGAGGGTGAGAGGTGAAAGAGGGATGAAGGGGGAAATAGGAAGAGGGAGTCAAAGAGGGAGACAAAGAGCACTGATCATGCTGGGCAAAGTAATGGAGGTTGGTGATGTGGAGAAAAATGAGCACTCTTTGTTTGCTGGAGACACTATAAGCGAGCTCCTTCAGCTCGACTGCCCTTCTGCTAATAAAAAGGTAGCTAGAACACACACAGAAACACACACACTTACCATACTCATGAGCTTGTCCACACAGTCCTGGACCACACTGTGTATGAGTATGAGGTGGCGTCTCAGGTGTGTGTATACCAGTGTGTCCTGGCACAGTGGGCACTTGGCAGTAGCCTGTTGGTGAGTAGTGCGCTGGTCTGTTCTGGGGCGTTTGGGAGAGAGGGGGCTCTGTGTCTCCTCCAGCCCAGAGAACGATCGCTTGGCTGGAGAAAGGGAATCTCTCCTCTCCCCCTCCTCAATGCTTCCACCTAGAAAGGTAACACATACAGTACCAGTCAAAAGTTTGGACACACCTACTCATTCAAGGGTTTTCTTTATTTTTACTATTTTCTACATTGTAGAATAATAGTGAAGACATCAAAACTATGAAATAACACATATGGAATCATGTAGTAACCAAAAAAAATATATATATATCTTTTCCATAATATATTTTAGATTCTTCAAAGTAGCCACCCTTTGCCTTAATGACAGCTTTGCACACTCTTGGCATTCTCTCAACCAGCTTCACGAAGAGTGCTTTTCAAACTGTCCTGAACAACTTCCCACATATGCTGAGCACTTGTTGGCTGCTTTTCCTTCATTCTGTGGTCCAACTTATTCCAAACCATCTCAATTGGGTTGAGGTTGGGTGATTGTGGAGGACAGGTCATCTGATGAGGCACTTCATCTCTCTCCTTGGTCAAATAGCCCTTACACAGCCTGGAAGTGTGTTTTGGGTCATTGTCCTATTGAAAAACAAATGATAGTCCCACTAAGCGCAAACCAGATGGATTGGCGTATTGCTGCAGAATTCTGGGGTAGCCATGCTGGTTAAGTGTGCCTTGAATTCTAAATAAATCACAGATAGTGTCACCAGCAAAGCACCCCCATACCATCACACCTCCTCCTCCATGCTTCCCGGTGGGAACCACACATGTGAAGATCATCCGTTCACCTACTCTGCATCTCACAAAGACACGGCGGTTGGAACCCAAAATCTCAGCTTCTACACCTGCATTGCTTGCTGTTTGGGGCTTATTTGAGCTGTTCTTGCCATAATATGGACTTGGTATTTTACCAAATAGGGCTATCTTCTGTATACCACCCCTACCGTGTCACAACACAACTGATTGGCTCAAAAGGAATTAAGAAGGAAATAAATTCTACAAATTAACTTTTAACAAGGCACACCTGTTAATTGAAATGCATTCCAGGTGACATCCTCATGAACCTGGTTGAGAGAATGCCAATAGTGTGCAAAGCTGTCATCAAGACCAGTTCATTCAGACCGGATACCTGGTATTGACTGTTTAATACAGAGTCGCAGACTGAGTTAGACCAGATTTAAATCCTGACAGTTAGACCAGATTTAATCCTGACAGTTAGACCCGATTTAATCCTGACAGTTAGTCCAGATTTAATCCTGACAGTTAGACCAGATTTAATCCTGACAGTTAGTCCAGATATAATCCTGACAGTTAGACTAGAGGAAAGGAGTCATTAGTCATCAGAAAGGTACTCTCCCTCTATCTCTCTGTGTATCTCTCTCCGTCTTCCGCACCTGCTCTCTCCATCTCTCTGTCTATCTCTCTCTCTACTGCACCTGCTCTCTCTACCTCTGAATGCTTGGCTATAAAAATAAACTGACATTTACTCCTGAGGTGCTGACCTGTTGCACACTCTATAACCACTGTGATTATTATTTGTCCCTGCTGATCATCTATGAACGTTTGAACATCTTGAAGAACGATCTGGCCTTAATGGCCATGTACTCTTATAATCTCCACAGGGAACTGCCAGAAGAGGAGTGGCCACCCCTCAGAGCCTGGTTCCTCTCTAGGTTTCTTCCTAGGTTCCTGTCTCTCTAGGGAGTTTTTCCTAGCCACAGTGCGTCGACATCTGCATTGCTTGCTCTCTGGGGTTTTAGGCTTTGGGGTTTAGGGCTTTAGGGTTTAGGGCTTTAGGGTTTCTGTATAAGCACTTTGTGACATCTGCTGATGTAAAAAGGGCTTTATAAATGTATTTGATTGATACACTGAGGGAAGATTTCCCGGGTCCTGATTAAGCCTAGTGCTGCTAAACTAAAAATCATGCCGGAGAATCTCTATTGACAGTGCTTTTTTGTCCAGGATTAGGCTCTGAGTCTGGGTAACTGACCCTGAAATCTCTATTCTAGAACATTAAAGTTCAATAGCAGTGTCTCAGTGGCGATATCTCAAGTTAGCGTTGTCGGGGGCAATATGGGATGTAACAAGCTTGTTTCGACAAATCAATTAACCCAATAGATCCCTGACCATAATCAATAATTCCTTCTCTCTCTTCACCCTGCTCCATCTCTCCAAGTTTCTTCTCTCCGTTGACATTATAGGCCTGCAGATAATTTTCTCCATTCTATTCGTCAACTTGTTCTGGACTGGTGTACAAATATGGTTGCCAATGCCTTAACTAATGATAAACTTTTAAATTCATCAGGGGAACTGAACAAGTGCACACTTCAGATAGGAGGGATTTGGAAATGACCAGCTAAGTCTCTTACCTGTCTCAGGACTGGGACACTTCCTAATGGTGAAAGTAGCCGCTAGCCCCTCCCCTTCCTCCAGGCTCCTCCCTCTCACTAACTGCAAGTAGTGAAACTCCCTCTTCTGATGACCAGGGGAGTGGGTATGTCTCAATAGGTGGAGTTTAGAACAGGAGGAGTAGTTACACAGGACACAATGGAACAACCAGGACCCTCCATCTACTGCACTGTCATACTGCTGTAAGAACTAGAGAGAGAGGAACATAGGGTGATAGGTTGGAGTTAGACTGTGATAGAGAGAAAGATGCACTAAATAAATCTGGTCCCTGTGCTTTATTTGCTGTCTATATGCCAGATATTTAGAAATAATCTTATAGTCCAAGTACAGCAGTGACACAGGCCTCCAAATCGTGTGTGTGTACTGACCCTGTAGACTCTGAGGCTGGCCTGGTGTTGGGGGTTGATGCTGTGTATTTTCAGTTTCTCCAAGCTGGTGGTCTGGAAGTCACACAAGTTACACTTCAGCTGGACTGGGTTGCCTGTAGCAACCAACTTCACAAATTCCTCCCTGTCCCCGGCCTCCCAGAGGTGGGAAGCCAGCTGGTACTGTGCCCTGTGTCTGTCTGTCTGGCAGTGCAGGGTGAAGTTAGCCCTGAGGGGGGTGCTGTAGCCACACAGCCTGCAGTAGCAGCCTCCAGCCACCAGAGAGCGCCACTCAGACTGGGGCAGGGAGCAGGGGGCGCTCAGGTGAGACCTAAGAGACTCCAGACTGTCAGAGGAGAAACTGGAACACACCAGGCACTGGAACACACCACAGGAAAGAGGAGAAGAGGGGGAGAGAGACAGTGGAGGAGGGGGAGAGGAGGATGGAGAAGGGGATGGTGAGGAGGGAGGAGGAGAGGGGGAGGGGGTCAGGGTTGAATCCGGGGCGACTGGCTCCTCTGCTGATAGTTGATGCATATCCAAAGACTGTTCCCCACCTAGAACACACAGCACACAAACAGGCCATGAGAAAACATACTGTACATATAAGCATGGATATAATCAAGTATCAACCTAACTTGATGTGCCAGTGAACAGAGCCCAACAGAACAGTTATTGAGTATGTGTGTGTGGTCTCTCACCTATGCTGTGTAGCAGTGTGAGTTGAGGAGGCAGACTCCTGCAGTGGGCCAGGTAGTAGCTTCTCTGCAACACGTTGGGTGTTTGTTTCAGGCGCAGCACGTTATGCATGTGTTTCTCGCTGGTGGTGTGTATGCGCAGATTCCGGGCAATGCTGGTCTCATAATCACACACCTCACACCGCCACCTCTTACCGTGGGAAGGGGGCTGGCTGAGGTAGGGTGTTGTGTGTGCAGGGGGCTGTGTGACTGTGGGGTGTGTGCGTCCGTAGCCCTGTTCGCCTGCCGTGTCTCTGACAGCGTAGCCACCATTGTGTGCGGAGTGTGTGTGAGTGCCGTGCGCAGGGTGTGTGTGTCCTGCTACCTGTACGTTGCTGAGGTGTTTGTCTGACTGCATGTGTATGCTGAGGTTTCCTTTAGAGGAGGTTGTGTAATCACACACACCACAGCGGTAGGGTTTGTACTCACAAACATAACTCTCTCCCCGGGACAGACGAGGGTGGGCCTTCCCCGTGCTACAGTACACACACACACCCCTTGACACTCCACACACACACTTCTCCCCCGAGCCCCCACACACACACAAGCCCCCAGACGCAGGGTGTTTTTCTCTGAGGTGGGCATGCAGTGTCTGCTGGGACTTGTAGTGCCAGTTACATTTGGGGCATTTGAGCATCTTGCAGGAGTTCCAGGAGTGCATCAAGGCCATGTGACTGTTCAGTGAGCCAGGTGAGGACGGAGAGGGGTGGAGGTATTTAGAAACGGTCTTTAAGTTCTCATCTCTCTCTCTATCCTTATCTCCTTCTATCTCTCCATCTACCTCTCTTTTTCCATCTGTCTCTTTTGGGTTGTTGTTTGGTTTTGGAACTTTGGCGGTGTCTCCATTGGCAATGAGGGAAGTGTGAGTGGTGTCTGTCCTCCTATCATCCGTAACAGGTGTGCTGGTGGATTCAGGCAGGGCTGACTTCTGGGGTTTAATAAAGCTCAGAGGAAAACTAGGACTACTGCCCTGCACTCCTCCTGTATCTATCATCTCTGTGATGAGGGTGTTATTGTTCAGTGTGCCACTGGCCATAACAGTGCAGGAGGCAGAGCTGTGCTGGCTCCGTCGAGGTAATAGACTACATTTGGAGTTGGTTTGGCTTTGGTTTGAGATGGCCTCTTCCCTCTGTTTCTCCTCCTTTCCTCCTCTGTCTTTGCTACTAAATGCTGGTGCAAGGTTCTCTCTCTCCACCGTTTCCTCTCTGTCATCCACCAGTAATATTCTTTCTTTCTCCTTCTTCTCCTTTAGCTTCTCTTCCTCTAGTCTGCCTCCATGTGAGTGTCCAACCCTCTCCCCTCCTGGGGTCTCCTCTCTGCCTGCGGTCCCCTCTGCACTGCCCTGCTCTGTCTCTGTCTGGATCAGGGTGGGGGGCTCTTTGGCAGGGGCCCGGGCTAAGGTTCGAGAGGACAACCCCTCACAGGGAATCACTTCCAGGGTCAGGAGAGGATGGGATAACAGCTTGTGGCTCTTTTCAGGTTCTCTCTCCTGTCCTCCCTCTCTTCCTCCATCCCTTCCTCTCCCTCCCTCACCACTGTTCATAAGGGTGCTTACAAAAGCCACGCATTGCTACCCCACCTGAGGCAGATAGATTTTTTTTTGTATTCACAAAAATACTGTGAATAAATTAAGAAATGCATATACACTACCAAGAACTTTGTTACTGCAACACAATAACCAACAGACTTGTAGGCATTGGCAAGACTCTACTAACTTATAGCTGCTCCCCTGGCCCTAAAGGTTTTCATTTACACACAGATAGATCAATAACCTGGGGCTATGTCCAAAAAATGTCCCCCCCAAAAAACTAAAAACCGTGGAACTACTGTATCTCTGACAGTAGCCTGCAACTGCTGCTGGTAACCAACATACACCGGCTGACACAGACATACATTATTTAACTGTAATGGTGACTATGGCGATGTTTATATTATTGTAGCCTACTTCTGTCTTCGTTTAACCTACTCAAGAGAGAACAAGTACAAACAGCCTGCACCAGTTTACAAAGGCACAACGCTCTTCTTTCCAGTCAACAACCACAGCCAAACAAAGGTGACACTCAGAACTCCTACTGACGAAACAAACACATTTGCGTTAAGATAAACAATCCGCTGGTCTGTAGAATAATTATGTCTAGGTTAGCCTATAATAAAGTAATACGAATTTCGATGTAACAGGCACCAGTAGCCTTCAACAACGAACCCATGCAGCTATCATTACCTGGGTTACATGGGCTGTCAGGGATTTCGCCGACAGTTAGAAAAATACGCAGACTCACATCTGTGCGGCGGTGTCGTCTGTGGACTCCTTGGAGCTGTAGTAATCCAGTCACATAGAGGGTCTACTGAACAGACACATATTACCTTTGGACCAGAGAGAGCAGCATAACAGTATGTGTTCCTAAAATCTTCTTCTTAAAGCTATATCTACTGTAAACATTGGGACGGAAGGGGAAGGTCTGATCATATAGGAGAGAAAAACACTTAGCTATTTATTATTCCTGCTAGTTGGTTTCCTGCAAATGGCTAAAACACCCCACTGCGCATGTGCGTAATTGCGCAGACATCATCAATGGGATGCGGCGGAGGAGAGGGAGGGGGAAGAGTGGGAGTAGTAGACGACGGAGGAGAGGATGAAGGATGGAGGGAGAAAATAGTGAAGTAATGGAATTATCATTGTAATGCTGATATTGGATGTTATAGAAAATAAGAAAGGGATGGAATAATTTATACATTTTGACACAAAAATGCTTGAAATGTAGATTTATAGGCCAAATATAGTTGAGTTGTGGTTATACAGTATATCTAACCCATACACCTTGTATCATCTGTACCATCAGATGCATGCTTGAAATAGAACACCAGGGTTTGGGAGTAATCAATGGATATATGTAAATGATTACAAACAACGGTAACTGTAATCCGTTACGTTACCTGCAAAAAATATTATAATCAGATTACAGATACCTTTGAAAAAATAGAGGATTACTTAAATTCAGAAAGGATGACACTTCTCTGTTTTTTCAATGACATTCAAATCAGCATTGAAAAAAGGCGCAGATTTAAGTTTGTTCCACCAGAGCGAGTCTGACCACAAGTCAGAGACCACTATGATGACACACCAAATGTGTTTGATGGATAGCGGGAAAAGAGCAGGAATAGGCTTTTGTAGGCTACAGTCCAAGCTGTCTTCCAATGGTGCGACTGCTGTCGGCACCCAAAGATTATCCAACTTGAATAAACACTTGGAGGTACAGCAAGGAAGACAGCAGTGGGGTAGTCTACAGCGATACGGATAACACTTATTATTGATATCTACATAGCGCATTGATGTGAATCACACTGCTGCTCTCTCATTTACCTATTTACGCCTTACGGATTGTGGTTGTTGTGGATGGTTGTTCACAAATCTAAATGTGTGTTTGAACCCAATAATGGTTGAATTCAAGAATTTAATCTGCCAATCAATCATTGTTTTTGAAACCAGTGGACAGCCAGTGAAAAATGCGCTCTTGCAACAGCTGCATAGTGCGGATCCCAGCCTATGGAATAAAAAAAATCTAATTCATGCTGATAAAAAAAAAATTGCACACTTTTGATAGACTTAAAGGAGCAATCTGTAGTTGCTACATCCATTTTTTGACTTATAAATTATATATATATACTATATATCCATTGATTCTTGAAGAATAGAACTTATAAATGCCTCATGAGCTTAGTTCAACTGTCACACTCCATGAGAACCCACAATATAAGCTTGTTTTTCTCCAATGTTTGTAAACATTGTAAATATAAACAAACACTGTATAGTCTCATAACATGGTTAAAACAATAATTTTTATATTATGGATGGTCAGTCCTTGCATCCATAGCTCTGTCTATAAATCTGAGAGCGGTTACATTTCTCCAGGCCCATCTCTCAGCTTTTTAACAAAACAGAGGCGGGGTGGACGTTTCGTTATTGTTTCATCTGTGGATTTGCACTTTAAACAGCTGCATATTATCAAGATATCAAAGTGTCACCAACAAAAAGGTAAACAATAGGCCTATAGCAAATGCAGCATTTGGCATTCATTTTTCACATGTAAATAGCACTTTTCAGTAGTGCTCAAAGCATGCCATTCCATGAGCGCAGCATTTATTTTTCAACTCGAATCAAGGAGCCCAATCAGTACTCCATGACAACAAATCATAAACAACAGAGTAGGGTTGGCTAATAAGTCCTTAGTTTTATGGTCCTGCTCAGGTAAAACAATTTGGCTAATCTATACTTCCATATTTCCAAGTTCTATTCTTGAAGATCAAGGGGTATAACATTTATTGGAATTACTGGATTTCTGATAGACATTGTTTTTTAATGTAAAGATATAATGTCATCGTATTATTATATGTAATAGAAAGCGATGGGTTAGAAGAGGCCTACATAACCAACCCATAAAGTAAAATGTAACACCCATATAGGGCCAGCTATGCAAACTTTAACATTGATTTATCCTGCAAAAGATGCCGTTCAATTGGTAAAATACATTTTTGTCTTCTTCTAATGCCTCTTAAGGGGAAAGTCATCTAAAAGTAACGGAATGTAATCAGATTACGTTACTGAGTTTGGGTAATCCAAAAGTTATATTACTGATTACAATTTTGGACAGGTAACTTGTAACAGATTACATTTAGAAAGTAACCTGCCCAACGCTGTAAGAACACGTATTATTTGACAAGTATTTATTCTGTCCATCCACAGAAACCTTGACTAGGCCTACTGGTCAGTTAACTGAAAAATCCCTTCAGATACATTGTTCATTAGTGTTAACAATCAGGTACTGTATATCTGCCACGGCTCTCGCTTTGCCTCGGAGAAATAGGCCTACACTAGCCATATTTATGACTGAAAACATAAACAAAGAATTTAGCTTGTAAAACGTATTCTCTTTTTAGTCATAAATGGTTAAGGCCTACATGTCCTTATCATCCTTCCTGCTTTTTCCCTAGCAGAAGCTTATTCTCATAACATAATCTTAATTATTATGATAGGATTATTATTTTCAATAATAATAATGCAGACCAATAGAGGATCATATCATATTACATCATACAACAATTATATAATATATCATAATTTCAAATTATTATTATTTTCATAAATCACATGCAGTAATTATATATCTGATAGGCTACGCAATTACAATATATGACTCATTAACATTTGAATTTCTGCTGATTTGTAATGGTTACATGTGGGAGAAATGTGAATAATAATTAACATGCAGGTTGGTACATTTTCAGCAAGTGCATCTCTTCCTAAATTCCTCTATCTCTCTGTGGTCTCTTATCCAATCAGTTGGTATGCATTAAACATTGATGGTTATTGTGAAATAATGCACTACAATATTAAATTCATCAATATAAACTGTTGTAGTCTACACCTTTCTGAGACAGAATTTAAAGGAATGTTGTACTGAGATTAAAATATTGAAATTGTCCTCTGCACACCAGCTGTTGTTGCTTGTTAGGTCCTGAGAAAGGTAATATTATAAGACAATATTATGGATAAGACCCTTACCATTTCCAAAATGAACCTGATATTGATGCATAATAAAAGGCTTTTTATAGGCCTATTTTCACTTGGTTTCCATGTATTTGATGCCATTCAATTTGCTCGGCTCCAGCCATTATTATGAGCCGTCCTCCCCTCAGCAGCCTCCACTGATGTAAGCCTATACATTTCTATTGTTTCTGTTGTTGTTCTTGACAAGTTTATGCTGAATAAATCAGATTATTTTGCATAATAAAAAACGCATCAAAATAAACTCAAAAGAGCATCCCAGATATGCAGGAACATTTTATGAGTTCCCCATTTAAATAGGTTAAATAGGCCAAGTAATAGGTTACTTATTTTCTTTCTCTCCATTGAAAAATGTGTTGCTAAGAATTATTGTATTTTTAAAAAAAACTTTTAAATGTAAATGACCATTTATTTCTGTATGCCTACATTATGATCAACATTTTAATGACTCCAGGGCCAGCTCCAAGTATAAGCAACATAAGGTTGCCTGTCAGACCCAAACCAAACCAAACCACACACACACACACACACACACACACACACACACACACACACACACACACACACACACACACACACACACACACACACACACACACACACACACACACACACACTGTCACGTTCTGACCTTAGTTCTTTTGTATTTTCTTTGTTTTAGTTGGTCAGGGCGTGAGTTGGGTGGGTTATCTATGTTTTGTGTTTCTATGTTGGGTTTTTCGTTTGGCCTGATATGGTTCTCAATCAGAGGCAGGTGTTAGTCATTGTCTCTGATTGGGAACCATATTTAGGTAGCCTGTTTTCTGTTGTGTTTGGTGGGTGGTTGTCTTCCGTGTCTGTTTGTTCACGTTATGGGACTGTTTCGGTTTTCTTATCTATGCACTTTGTTATTTTTGTATTGTTGTCGTGTTCAGTATTATTAAATAATATGGACACTTATCACGCTGCGTATTGGTCCGACATTTCTTACTCCTCGTCAGATGAGGAGGACGAATTCCGTTACACACACAGCCTTCGGAAAGTATTCAGACCCATTGACTTTTTCCACATTTTGTTACATTACAGCCTTTTTCTAAAATGTATTAAATAAATAAAAAATGTCATCAATGTACACACAATACCCCATAATGACAAAGCAAAAACAGGTTTTTGGAATTTTTTGCTAATTTATTACAAATAAATAACTGAAATATCACATTTACATAAGTATTCAGACCCTTTACTCAGTACTTTGTTGAAGCACCTTTGGCAGCGATTACAGCATCGAGTCTTCTTGGGTATGACGCTACAAGCTGGGCACACCTGTATTTGGGGAGTTTCTCCTTCCCTTCTCTGCAGATCCTCCCAAGCTCAGTCAGGTTGGATGGGGAGTGTTGCTGCACAGCTATTTTCAGGTCTCTCCAGAGATGTTCGACGCTCCCCATCCAACCTGACAGAGCTTGAGGATCTGCAGAGAAGAATGGAAGAAACTCCACAAATACAGGTGTGCACAGCTTGTAGCATCATACCCAAGAAGACTCAAGGCTGTAATCGATGTTGGCAGGGATGCTGGGTTCAGGGGGCTATGACTCTGGCTCCTTGTAAACAACCATCTGGTTATTTCTGCACTCCACAGCCATGTGGATAAGCCTTTTGTACACTTTCTTCACCACCCACTGCAGATTTACTTATTTTCTGCTGAGCTGATGATGTTTGCTGATCGGATATTTCCCTCTTTGAAGTGAAGGGGGAAATCGATAGAATGGCATGAATGAGACTTCAGTTCCATTTCGAAATCATCTGGCTGAAAGTGCTGGCTACAAACACAAACATTTTGATATTTTTTACACCTCCACGGGGTGTTCCTCCACGTCCTGAAATCGCTATGAATTCTGGATATTGTGGTTTTCTTACAACCAGGTAATGTAGCTGCCCCGTTTCTACCAGTGAGATGTAGAACCGCTTGTATTTGCATGTAGTGACGGAATTCTAAATTTTTATGACACATATTATATGTTAATAACATATTAATGGACATATATAGTGAAATAGAGCAGTGGTGAAATATCCCTTTAACATGGCATATGTCATGGCAAAATGTGTGGAATTGCAGGAAATTAGCTTTAAAACTGAAAATATATATGTCAGACCTGCTAGGAGTACTGGGTGGAGGAGTCAAGCGCAGAGAGCAGGTATTCAAGAACGTGGATTTATTTCCTGTAGACAGGGAAAACGATCATGCCCAAACACACGGGCGCATGAAAATACCAGTCCAAACACACAGGACTAAACTGTCCGGAAAATATAGAATCCACAATAAAAATCCAACACCAAATAACAGAGAACAAGCCCGCACAAAAGCCAGCGGGCCTACTGCCCTTAAATAGCCTACCCACAAAACTAAACTCAAAACAGGTGCACCCAATCAGCCCAAACGAACAGAAACAAAAAGAAGAGAATCGATGGCAGCTAGTAGGCCGGTGACGACGACCGCCGAGCGCCGCCCGAACAGGAAGAGGCACCATCTTCGGCGGGATTCGTGACAATATCTATATTTTTTATTCACCTTTATTTAACCAGGTAGGCTAGTTGAGAACAAGTTCTCATTTACAACTGCGACCTTGCCAAGATAAAGCAAAGCAGTTCGACAGGTACAACAACGCAGAGTTACACATGGAATAAACAAACATACAGTCAATAATACAGTAGAAAAAGTATATATACAGTGTGTGCAAATGAGGTAAAATAGGGGAGGTAAGGCAATAAATAGGCCATGGTGGCGAAGTAATTACAAAATACCAATTAAACACTGGAGTGATAGATGTGCAGAAGATGAATGTGAAAATAGAGATACTGGGGTGCAAAGGAGCAAGATGAATAAATAAATACAGTATGGGGATGAGGTAGTTGGATGGGCTATTTACAGATAGGCTATGTACAGGTGCAGTGATCTGTGAGCTGCTCTGACAGCTTGTGCTTAAAGCTAGTGAGGGAGATATGAGTCTCCAGCTTCAGTGATTTTTGCAGTTCGTTCCAGTCATTGGCAGCAGAGAGCTGGAAGGAAAGGCGGCCAAAGGAGGAATTGGCTTTGGGGGTGACCAGTGAGATATACCTGCTGGAGCACGTGCTATGGGTGGGTGCTGCTATAGTGACCAGTGAGCTGAGATAAGGCGGGGCTTTACCTAGCAAAGACTTGTAGATGACCTGGAGCCAGTGGGTTTGGCGACAAGTATGAAGCGAGGGCCAATCAACGAGAGCATACAGGTCGCAGTGGTAGGTAGTATATGGGGCTTTGGTGACAAAACGGATGGCACTGTGATAGACTGCATCCAATTTGTTGAGTAGAGTGTTGGAGGCTATTTTGTAAAGGACATCGCCTGAAGTCGAGGATCGGTAGGATGGTCAGTTTTACGAGGGTATGTTTGGCAGCATGAGTGAAGGATGCTTTGTTGCAAAATAGGAAGCCGATTCTAGAATTTTTGATTGGAGATGCTTAATGTGAGTCTGGAAGGAGAGTTTACAGTCTAGCCAGACCCCTAGGTATTTGTAGTTGTCCACATATTCTAAGTTAGAACCGTCCAGATTAGTGATGTTGGACAGGCGGGCAGGTGCAGGCAGTGATCGGTTGAAGAACATGCATTTAGTTTTACTTGCATGTAAGAGCAGTTGGAGACCACGGAAGGAGAGTTGTATGGCATTGAAGCTCGTCTGGAGGTTAGTTAACAGTGTCCAAAGAAGGGCCAGAAGTATACAGAATGATGTCGTCTGCGTAGAGGTGGATCAGAGCAGCAAGAGCGACATCATTGATGTATACAGAGAAGAGAGTCGGCCCGAGAATTGAACCCTGTGGCACCCCCATAGAGACTGCCAGAGGTCCGGACAACAGGCCCTCCGATTTGACACACTGAACTCTGTCAGAGAAGTACTTGGTGAACCAGGCGAGGCAGTCATTTGAGAAACCAAGGCTGTTGAGTCTGCCGATAAGAATGAGGTGATTGACAGAATCAAAACCCTTGGCCAGGTCGATGAATACGGCTGCACAGTAATGTCTTTCATCGATGGCGGTTATGATATCATTTAGGACCTTGAGTGTGGCTGAGGTGTACCCATGACCAGCTCTGAAACCAGATTGCATAGCGGAGAAGGTACGGTGGGATTCGAAATGGTTGGTAATCTGTTTGTTAACTTGGCTTTCGAAGACCTTCGAAAGGCAGGGTAGGATAGATATAGGTCTGTAGCAGTTTGAGTCTAGAGTGTCTCCCCCTTTGAAGAGGGGGATGATCGCGGCAGCTTTCCAATCTTTGGGAATCTCAGACGATACGAAGGAGAAACAGGCTAGTAAATAGGGGTTGCAACAATTTCGCCAGATAATTTTAGAAAGAGAGGGTTCCATGGCAAAATGAGTAGATTTGCATGAAATGTGTTATAAAATTACTACATTCTCTCTCCGTCCAATGGCAAAATGTGTAAAATTGCACAGATCATTGGAAAGGCATTCTGGTCTTGTTAAAGTCTACTGTAAATTTAATATTGTTCATAGAGGATAAATATTTTTTAAACAATGTACAATTGTGTTTATATATGATCTTGTGACAGGCGCAGCACGTGGAGAGATCTCTCGGGGGAATATGTGCGTGTCAGAGGCATGCATAGGCTGTATATTCAGAGACAATCTAGTAAACAGCAACTAAACACACACATGTGATTGCGAAGAGAGAGAAAGAGAGAGAGAGAGAGAGAGAGAGAGAGAGAGAGAGAGAGAGAGAGAAAAGAAAGAGATTCATCTGTGTGGGAATCTTGGTGGGAATCTTGGTGGGAATGCAGACTGGATCAATAAAACAACCATCATGCAACCAACCCAAATGTAATTAGACACACACACACACACACAGGATGCCAGTCGCCCCTCCCACTGCCCCCAGGCGTGTGCCAGGAGGTGTTGCTATCACTGTAATACAGTTTGATCCACCACAGATTTACCCTGTTCCTGCTAATGTGGCAATTAACCACTGATAACGAGACCCCTAACACCCCTAAACCCTTCCCAGAAATCCCAACCTCAAACCCCCACCCTCCCAGACCCTATTTGACATTTATATGTCTTTGGTTACAGTATGGTATCCGATGGTATCCCACCTAAATGAGCGATTGCTATGGTAACATCCTTTCTAGTTGACATGGCAACCCCACTGAAGTCCAGCATTGTGGAGATGGTGCACAGAGACAGAGATAGTTGGAAAAAGAGAGAGAGAGAAGGAGAGAAATAGATCAATATAAAAATAGAACCATAGAGATAAGTAAAAGGTATATTGAAAAAGACAAACGTAGGGTGAGTAAAAAGGTATATTGGCAGTAGGATTTGGCAGACGAGGAGGAGCAGGTGACAAACCTCACCATTCATTAAACAACAGTGCTCTCTGGTGGAGAGAAACACTGTTACAGTGGGCGTTAAGTAGGCGTAAAGTATCTACATTTATCAGCAAAAATATTTTATTTCTCATCAAATGTACAACTGTTGGATCACAGTGGAGGCTTTGTTTGTTTGTACGCCACACTGAGTCACTTGTTAATCCATCTTTAATCCATTTTTTCCCAGGTTTTAAAACAGGCTGTTTCACAAGGTTTCATATGCAGACAGCTGGTGTAAATTTCTTCCTGTTTTTTTATTAAATCACTTCGGACAACTTTGGTGATGCACATTGCCCTTTGTCCTATGTCAGTCTGAAGATAGTGGCTCAGAAGATTACTCTGTTTCCATGCACCACACAGCGTAAAAGCATCCGTAAAGATCACAGAGAGAGGAAAGAGGCATAGCAAAAACCTACCAAGCAAATGTAGCTAATCTAGCTATCAAATTCCCATTAGGCGGAAGTCAAATACTGTTCCTGCCCTGGCTTGCTCTCCTTTCTTTCTGCCCTTCTCTCCTTTGAGCAGTCAAACAAAGAAGCTACAGCCTACAGCAACATTCTCAAACCGAGGAACCCATCTCAGTGGTAAGCATTACAGACTGTTTTTGTTTCTTTCTACAAGAAAATAGAAAGTTATTGAAAGAGAAGAGTAGAGCAGAGATGGGGAAAAGGGGAGACTAAAGGAGTAGCGTATTTAATGTCTATTCAACTATTGGTCCTGTTTGCGAACTGTGTAATCGAGCCAGCTAAATTCATAAAAAATACACTGTTTGCAGAAATGACCACCTCATTCATTTAAATTCTACTAATCTTTGTCACTGCTATGGTTTGTACATGTGCCAGCTAGGTATACATGCTAGCAAAGTTGCAAACAAGCTAAAGTAGTCCAGTTGACAATAGCTGGCAAATGCGTAAACAGTCGAAAGTGATACACTTCCTGGATAACCAACCAATGTTACAGAAATCAGCCATTTTAATTTGGTAGTGTGTGTAGTAGCTATTTGACAGCATTGTGTATGATTGATACTCTCTCTCTCCCTCTCTCTCTGTATGGGTGGAGGTGGGTGTGTGTGTGTTCACAGGGCTGATCTAGGTCAGAGGACAGTAGTATTTGTCTGCCCATGAGAAGGGAATTACGACCTCTAAAATGAGTCTCTCTGCAGAGAGAGAGGAGGGGGACAGTTTTTCAAAAAAGATTGTCTCAGGCGAGAAAGAGGAGCAGGAGAGACCCGTGTCTCCTGTACCCAGCTGTGTGTCCATGGAGAGTGACATGTCAATCGATGCTCCATATAACTTCAGTAAAGAACCATTGTCCAGTGAACAGGGGTAATAAAACGTAGTTTTACCACACACCTACATAATCCTGATACAGATATCTGAGCGCCGTCAAAAACTATTTCTTCCCCAGTCAGACTAACAATAATCTCCATGGTTTTTGTCAGGGTCCATCATGAGAGACCAGCGTCTCCTGTAACCAGCTGTGTGTCTATGAAGAGTGACCAGTCTATGGGACCACCAATCAACTTTTCCAGTGAACAGGGGTAATAAGACTTTTAACCACAAATATACGGTGCATTTGGAAAGTATTCAGACCCCTTGACTTTTTCCACATTTTGTTACGTTACAGCTTTATTTCTAAAATTGATTCAATTGTTTCCCCCCCCCTCATCAATCTACACACAACACCCAATAATGACAAAGCAAAAAAAGGTTTATTCATTTTTGCAAATGTATAACAAAAACACTGAAATATCACATTTACATAAGTATTCAGACCCTTTACTCAGTACTTTGTTGAAGCACCTTTGGCAGCGATTACAGCCACAACTCTTCTTGGGTATGATGCTACATGCTTGGCACACCTGTATTTGGGGAGTTTCTCCCATTCTTCTCTGCAGATCCTCTCAAGCTCTGTCAGGTTTTTTGTTTCTTTTATTTAACTAGGCAAGTCAGTTAAAAACAAATTCTGATTTAAAATGACTGCCTAACCCGGCCAAACCCTAACGACGCTGGGCCAATTGTGCGCCGCCCTATGGAACTCCCAATCACGGCCAGCTGTGATACAGCCTGGAATCGAACCACGGTCTGTAGTGATGCCTCTAGCGCTGAGATACAGTGCCTTAGACCGGTGTGCCACGCGGGAGTCCAGGTTGGATGGGGAGCGTCGTTGCACAGCTATGTTCAGGTCTCTCCAGAGCTGTTAGATCGGGTTCAAGTCCGGGCTCTGGCTGGGCCACTCAAGGACATTCAGACACTTGTCCCAATGCCACTCCTGCGTTGTCTTGGCTCTGTGCTTAGGGTCGTTGTCCTGTTGGAATGTGAACCTTTGCCCCAGTCTGAGGTCCTGAGCGCTCTGGAACAGGAGATCAAGGATCTCTCTGTACTTTGCTCTGTTCATCTTTCCCTCAATCCTGCCACCACCATGCCTCACCGTTGGGATGGTGCTAGGTTTCCTCCAGACGTGACGCCTGGCATTCAGGCCAAAGAGTTCAGTCTTGGTTTCATCAGACCAGAGAATCTTGTTTCTCATGGTCTGAGAGTCCTTTAGGTGCCTTTTGGCAAACTCCAAGTGGGCTGTCATGTGCCTTTAACTGAGGAGTGGCTTCCGTCTGGCCACTCTACCATAATGGTCTGATTGGTGGTGTGCTGCAGAGATGGTTGTCCTTCTGGAAGGTTCTCCCATTTCCACAGAATAACTCTGGAGCTCTGTCAGAGTGACCATCAGGTTCTTGGTCACCTCCTTGACCAAGGTCCTTCTTCTCCGATTGCTCAGTTTGGCTGGGTGGGCAGTTCTAGGAAGAGTCTTAGTGGTTCCAAATTTCTTCCATTTAAGAATGATGGCCATACAGATATCTGAGCACCCTCACCCTTCCCCAGTCAGACTAACAATAATCTCCATGGTTTTTGTCAGGGTCCATCAGGAGATACCAGCGTCTCCTGTAACCAGCTGTGTGTCTAGGAAGAGTGACCAGTCTATGGGACTACCAATTAACTTTTCTTGTGAACAAGGGTTATAAGACTTGTTGTTTTAACCACACACATATAGTACCAGTAAAACGTTTGGACACACCTACACATTCAAGGGTTTTTCTTTATTTTTACTATTTTTGTAGAATAATAGTGAAGACATCAAAACTATGAAATAACACATATGTAATCATGTAGTAACAAAAAGTGTTCAACAAATCAAAATATATTTTAGACTTTAGATTCTTAAAAGTAGCTACCCTTTGCCTTGATGAAAGCTTTGCACACTCTTGGCATTCTCTCAACCAGCTTAATGAGGAATGTTTTTCCAACAGTCTTGAAGGAGTTCCCACATATGCTGAGCACTTGTTGGTTGCTTTTCCTTAACTCTGCGGTCCAACTCATCCCAAACCATCTCAACTGGGTTGAGGTCGGGTGATTGTGGAGGCCAGGTCATCTGATGCAGCACTCCATCTCTCTCCTTGGTCAAAAAGCCCTTACACAACCTGGAGTTGTGTTTTGGGTCTTTGTCATGTTGAAAAATCAAATCAAATTTATTTATATAGCCCTTCTTACATCAGCTGATATATCAAAGTGATGTACAGAAATCCAGCCTAAAACCCCAAACAGCAAGCAATGCAGGAGTAGAAGCACGGTGGCTAGGAAAAACTTCCTAGAAAGGCCAAAATCTAGGAAGAAACCTAGAGAGGAACCAGGCTATGAGGGGTGGCCAGTCCTCTTCTGGCTGTGCCGTGTGAAGATTATAACAGAACATGGCCAAGATGTTCAAATGTTCATAAATTACCAGCATGGTCAAATAATAGTAATCACAGTGAACAGGTCAGGGTTCCATAGCCGCAGGCAGAACAATTGAAACTGGAGCAGCAGCACGGCTAAGTGGACTGGGGACAACAAGGAGTCATCATGCCAGGTAGTCCTGAGGCATGGTCCTAGGGCACAGGTCCTCCGAGAGAAATAAAGAAAGAGAGAATTAGAGAGAGCATACTTAAATTCACACAGGACACCGGATAAGACAGGAGAAATACTCCAGATATAACAGACTGACCCTAGCCCCCCGACACAAACTGCTGCAGCATAAATACTGGAGGCTGAGACAGGAGGGGTCAGGAGACACTTTTAGTCCCACTATGCGCAAACCAGATGGATTGGCGTATTGCTGCAGAATGCTGGGGTAGCCATGCTGGTTAAGTGTGCCTTAAATTCTAAATAAATCACAGACAGTGTCACCAGCAAAGCACCCCCACATCATCACACCTCCTCCATGCTTCACGGTGGGAACCACACATGCGGAGATCATCCGTTCAGCTACTCTGCATCTCACAAAGACAAAGTGGTTGGAACCAAACATCTCAAATTTGGACTCACCAGATCAAAGGACAGATTTCCACAGGTCTAATGTTCATTGCTGGTGTTTCTTGGCCCAAGCAAGTCACTTCTTGTTATTGGTGTCCTTTAGTAGTGGTTTCTTTGCAGAAATTCCACCGTGAACGCCTGATTCGTGCACTCTCCTCTGAACAGTTGATTTTGAGATGTGTCTGTTACTTGAACTCTGTGAAGCATTTATTTGGACTGCAATCTTAGGTGCAGTTAACTCTAATGAACTTGTCCTCTGCAGCAGAAGTAACTCTGGGTCTTCCTTTCCTGTGGCGGTCCTCATGAGAGCCAGTTTCATCATAGCACTTTATGGTTTTTGCGACTGCACTTGAAGAAACTTTTTCAGGATTGACTGACCTTCATGTCTTAAAGTAATGACGGACTGTCGTTTCTCTTTGCTTATTTGAGCTGTTCTTGCCATAATATGGACTTGGTCTTTTACTAAATAGGGCTATCTTCAATATGCCACCCCTACCTTGTTACAACAACTGATTGGCTGAAACGCATTAATCTTCACGATTGGTGGGTCCCCTGTGGGACTTTTGAACTAATTTAGGCTAATGCGATCAGCATGAGGTTGTAAGTAACAAGAACATTTCCCAGGACATAGACATATCTGATAATGGCAGAAAGCTTAAATTCTTGTTAATCTAACTGCACTGTCCAATTAACAGTAGCTATGACAGTGAAAGAATACCATGCTATTGTTTGAGGAGAGTGCACAATTTTGAACATGAGAAGTTATTAATAAACTAATTAAGCACATTTGGGCAGTCTTGATACATTTTGAACAGAAATGCAATGGTTCATTGGATCATTCTAAAACTTTCACATACACTGCTGCCATCTAGTGGCCAAGCCCAGTGGCACCTGGGCTGGAATAATACATTATGGCCTTTCTCTTGCATTTCAAAGATGATGGTAAAAGCACACAAAAGAACGGTTGGTTTTTTCTTCGTATTATCTTTTACCAGATCTAATGTGTTATATTCTCCTACATTCCTTTCACATTTCTACAAACTTCAAAGTGTTTCCTTTCAAATGTTACCAAGAATATGCATATCCTTGCTTCAGGGCCTGAGCTACAGGCCGTTAGATTTGGGTATGACATTTTAGGCAAAAAATTTTTTTAAAGGGGCCGATCCAATTAAGAAGGAAATAAATTCCAGGTGACTACCATTCCAGGTGACTACCTCATGAACCTGGTTGAGAGAATGACAAGAGTGTGCAAAGCTGTCAAGGCAAAGGGTGGCTACTTTGAAGAATCTCAAATATATTTAGATTTGTTTAACACTTTTTTCGTTACTATGATTCCATATGTGTTATTTCGTAGTTTTGATGTCTTCAGTATTATTCTACAATGTAGAAAATAGTAAAAAATAAAGTAAAACCCTGGAACGAGTACTCTAGGTGTGTCCAAACTTTTGACTGGTACTGTACATTATAATTACTCCTCAACAACAATTTTGACGATTTCTTCCTTAGCCCAACTAAATATAATTTCCTTGTTTTTTGTCAGGATCCAACAAGAGAGACCAGTGTCTCCTGTACCCAGCTGTTTGTCTATGAAGAGTGACAAGTCTATGGACCTGCCAATGAGGTTCAGTAATGAACCACTTATGTCAAATAAAAGGTTATTACAATATTTAGAGTTCAAGGTTTCTTTAAAACAAAACTCATAAACACGCACCCATGACTTATTGTTCTTTGTAAAGATTTAAAAGTTTGTTTTTACAGGGTCCCTCCACTCCCTCAGCAGATACAAGACTGTCCTCCTTCCTGCACTGTGTCCATGGAGCCATATGAAGGAGCGAATGTCTTACCCGTAGATCAGAAAATGTGAGTGTCTGCTGTTTCTACGGCTTCATATCACTTGGAGACCACATTGTCTCAGGTCTTCATAACTGTAGAAATTCAGTTTCCATTTGTTCCTCCTTTGATACAAAATGTTTAAACATTTTATGTCATTTTCCCAGGCACCAAAATGTCAGTGCTGAGGCAGAAATTCAAGAGAAGCTCAAATCAACTCTGAAGAAGAGATTTCAGTGTGTTTTTGAGGGACTAGCACAGCAAGGAAACCCTACACTTCTCAATGACATCTACACAGAGATTTTCATCACTGAAGGTGGAAGTGGAAAGGTCAATAATGACCATGAGATAATACAGATTGAGGCAGCATCCAGGAGACCAGCAACACAAGATACACCAATCAAATGTAATGACATCTTTAAACCCTTACCTGGACAAGACAGGCATATAAAAGCTGCGTTGACAAAGGGAGTCGCTGGCATTGGAAAGACCATTTCCGTGCAGAAGTTTATTCTGGACTGGGCCGAAGGAAAAGCCAATAAGGATATTCAGTTCATATTTCCACTTCCTTTTCGTGAGCTGAATTTGATGAGGACGGAGAGATGCAGTTTGATGGAACTTTTACAATCTTTTTTCATGGAAATTAAAGAATCCAAAATGATTAACTATGATGAGTGCAAAGTCCTGTTTGTATTTGATGGTCTGGATGAGTGTCGACTCCCTCTTGACTTCCAGAACAATAAGACCTGTTTTGATGTCTCAGAGTCAACCTCAGTCGATGTGCTGCTGACAAACCTT
Source organism: Salvelinus namaycush (assembly GCF_016432855.1). Taxonomy (NCBI): domain Eukaryota; kingdom Metazoa; phylum Chordata; class Actinopteri; order Salmoniformes; family Salmonidae; genus Salvelinus; species Salvelinus namaycush. The sequence goes on from NC_052315.1 coordinate 31,580,131, forward strand.
ATTAAAGGGAATCTGTTACCCTCTGCGCTTCTCTGGACAACCTCCCGACCTGCAGCAGCCAATCAGATCCCTCCTGAGTGTGTTGACCAGGTGACAGAGGTACGAGGGTTCAATGACCCACAGAAGGAGGAGTACTTCAGGAAGAGATTCAGTGATGAGAACCTGGCCAGCAGAATCATCTCACACATTAAATCCTCAAAGAGTCTCTACATCATGTGCCACATACCAGTTTTCTGTTGGGTTTCAGCCACTGTTCTAGAGAGAATGTTGGGTGAAGCAGAGAGTAGAGAGATCCCCAAGACTCTGACTCAAATGTGCGCACACTTCCTGATCTTTCAGACCAAACAGAGTAGTAAAAAGTATCTTGGAGAAGATTACAATGATCACCACTGGAATACATTAATGATAATGAAACTGGGGAAACTGGCTTATCAACAGCTGGAAAAAGGTAATCTGATCTTCTACGAGGAAGACCTAAGAGAATGTGGCATTGATGTCACAGAAGCATCCGTGTACTCAGGAGTGTGCACACAGATCTTTAGAGAGGAGAAAGGGCTGTGCCAGGGGAAGGTATACTGCTTTGTACATCTAAGCATTCAGGAGTTTTTAGCTGCTTTGTATGTGTTTCTCACATTCAAAAACAGCAATGTAAATCTTCTCTCTCAAGGTGTAAATATTAAGACAATGTCAGGAGAAACACCTGCATTGTTTCTACACAAAAGTGCAGTGGACAAGGCCTTACAAAGTATGAATGGACACCTGGACCTGTTCCTCCGTTTCCTTCTGGGCCTATCACTGGAGTCCAATCAAACTCTCTTACAAGGCTTACTGTCACAAACAGAAAGCAAGTCCCAAAGCAGTGAGGAAACAGCCAAGTACATAAAGATGAAGATCAGGAAGAATCCCTTTCCAGAGAGGTGCATCAACCTGTTCCACTGTCTGAATGAACTGAATGACATTTCTCTAGTGGAGGAGATTCAAAGCTATCTGAGCTCAGGAAGTCTCTCAAAAGCTGAACTGTCACCTGCACAGTGGTCCGCTCTGGTCTTTGTTTTGCTGACTTCAGTGGAGAAGCAGGATGTGTTCGAACTGAGAAAGTATTTCAGATCAGAGGAGGGTCTTCTTAGGCTGCTACCAGTGGTCAAAGCCACCAGAACAGCAATGTGAGTATTTATGGACACATTTTCATAATTTCCTCATGGTCTTTGTAGTCTTTACCCTGTTTGTGGACCAAATGTGTTGTTTTATTATTTATTCCAGCCTGAAAGATTGTAACTTGACTGAAAGATGCTGTAAGTCTTTGGCTTCAGCTCTCAGATCGAACTCTTCTTCACTGAGAGAGCTGGACCTGAGTGACAATAAACTGCAGGATTCAGGAGTGAAGCTGCTCTCTGATGGATTGAAGAGTCCAGGTTGTAAATTGAAGACACTGAGGTAAGGGCATCTCTCAGAGTGGAAATATATAATTACTTTTGTTTTTGGAAATGTGAAATGATTCAACTATTTTAAATGTCCAGTTGTGTATAGAGCTGAGTATTTTTCCCATTGCAGGCTGAAGAGCTGTGGTACCACAAAGGTTGGCTGTGCTTCTCTGGCTTCAGCTCTAAGGTCAAACTCCTCACACCTGAGAGAGCTGGATCTGAGCAGGAATATCCTTGGAGACTCTGGGCTAAAGCTGCTCTCTACTGTACTGGAGGATCCACACTGTAAACTGGACATACTGAGGTTAGTTTCATACAGATGTCGGATCTTAATTTGAGCCAGTTTGCTACAGCAGGAAAAGAATCCTACAGCAACAGGAAATTTGAATAATTATGTGGATTATAATTCGTGGACATTTTTGTAGGGGTTGATACATTTTCCTTATGGGAAAGTTGAAATTATAAACTTCAGAATCCTTCTAAAAACTCAAATATATTACAAGTTTTACATTTCCTGCAGGAAAGTTCTCCTGTAATAGGGTGATCAAATTAAGTTGGCTGTCTTCTTGGAATGAAGATTGGGTCATTCATCTGTCATTCAATACGTGGATCTCTAATAGCTGTTTACATGAGGATAGTTCAAATCTAAACTCTAAGTCGCTCTGGATAAGATTGTCTGCTAACTGGCTAAAATGTAAATGTAATTCTCTCTCCATCCTGTAGCCTTTCTGGTTGTGGAGTCACAGAAGAGGGCTGTACTTCTCTGGCTTCAGCTCTGAGGTCAAACCCCTCACACCTGAGAGAGCTAGATCTACAAATGAATAAACCAGGAGACTCAGGGGAGAAGACGCTCTCTGATGTCTTGGAGGATCCACTCTGTAAACTGGAGAAACTTACTGTATAATGTACTCTGTACAACGTTTTTGTCTGATAAAACTATTATGGTACATTTCCACCTTTTAATGCATTTTCATACATTTCAAGAAGAGTTTTCTGTGAAAAAACATTTTCACTGCATGTATGGGGAAATGTCACACAAACATTGTTATAACAAGATGTCACGTTCCTGACCTGTTTTCTCTTGTTTTTGTATGTGTTTAGTTGGTCAGGGCGTGAGTTGGGGTGGGCATTCTATGTTTTGTGTTTCTATGTTTAGGTCAGTGGTAATTAGCCTTATATGGTTCTCAATCAGGGACAGGTGTTTAACGTTTCCTCTGATTGAGAACCATATAAAGGTAGGCTGTTCACACTGTTTGTTTGTGGGTGGTTGTCTTCCGTGTCTGTGTCTGTGCACCACACGGGACTGTTTCGTTCGTGTAGTCTGTACCCGTTCATGCGTTCTTCGTGTTATATGTAAGTTCTCATAGTTCAGGTCTGTCTACGTTCGTTTTGTTATTTTGTAATCATTTCAAGTGTTCTTCGTGTTTCGTCTTTTCTTTAATAAACGTAATTATGGATTCAACATATGCTGCGCTTTGGTCCAATCCCTACTCCTCCTCTTCTTCCGAAGAGGAGGAGGACAACCGTTACGCAAGAAAAAAGGATGTTTGTTGCATCCTTGTGAATGCTGGGTTGTTATCTAATAATTCAGAGACAGCGGGAAGATATAGTTTAAAAAATATACACTGCCGTTCAAAAGTTTGGGGTCACTTAGAAATGTCCTAACCAGAATAGAAAGAGGAGTGGGAGGCTCCGGTGCACAACTGAGCAAGAGGACAAGTACATTAGAGTGTCTAGTTTGAGAACCAGACTCCTCACAAGTCCTCAACTGGCAGCTTCACTAAATAGTACCCGCAAAACACCAGTCTCAATGTCAACAGTGAAGAGGTGACTCCAGGATGCTGGCCTTCTAGGCAGAGTTCCTCTGTCCAGTATCTGTGTTCTTTTGCCCATCTTAATATTTTATTTTTATTGGCCAGTCTGAGACATGGCTTTTCCTTTGCAACTCTGGTTTTGTTGGTTGCTTTTCCTTCACTCGGCGGTCTAACTCATCCCAAACCATCTCAATTGGGTTGAGGTTGGGTGATTGTGGAGAACAGGTCATCTGATGCAGCACTCCATCACTCTCCTTGGTCAAATAACCCTTACACAGCCTGGAGGTGAGTTTTGGGGTCATTGTCCTGTTAAAAACAAATGATAGTCCCTCTAAGCTCAAACCAGATGGGATGGTATATAGCTGGAGAATGCTGGGGTAGCCATGCTGGTTAAGTGTACCTTGAATTCTTAATAAATCAACCATCACACCTCATCCTCCATGCTTCACGGTGGGAACCACACATGCGGAGATTATCCGTTCAGTGTCTTTTAGTAGTGGTTTCTTTGCAGCAATTCAACCATGAAGGCCTGATTCACGCAGTCTCCTCTGAACAGTTGATGTTGAGATGTGTCTGTTACTTGAACTCTGAAGCATTTATGTGGGCTGCAATCAGAGGTGCAGTTAACTCTAATGAACTTATCCTCTGCAGCAGAGGTAACTCTGGGTCTTCCTTTCCTGTAGCGGTCCTCATGAGAGCCAGTTTCATCATAGAGCTAGATTGTTTTTCCGACTGCACAAAGTTCTTGACACTTTCAGGATTGACTGACCTTCATGTCTTAAAGTGATGATGGACTGTCATGTCTCTTTGCTTATTTGAGCTGTGCTTGCCATAATATGGAGTTGGTGTTTTACCAAATAGGGCTATCTTCTGTATACCACCACTACCTTGTCACAACTCAACTGATTGGCTCAAACGCATTAAGGAAAGAAATTCCACAAATTAACTTTTAACAAGGCACACCTGTTAATTGAAATGCATTCCAGGTGACTACCTCCAAAGCTGACATTAAGGCAAAGGGTATCTACTTTGAAGAATCTCAAATATAAAATATATTTTGATTTGTTTAACACTTTTTTGGTTACTACATGTTTCCATATGTGTTATTTCATAGTTTTGATGTCTTAACTATGATTCTACAATGTAGAAAATAATAAAAATTAAGAAAAACCCTTGAATGAGTGGATGTGTACAAACTTTGACTGGTACTATATATATATACACTGCTCAAAAAAATAAAGGGAACACTTAAACAACACAATGTAACTCCAAGTCAATCACACTTCTGTGAAATCAAACTGTCCACTTAGGAAGCAACACTGATTGACAATAAATTTCACATGCTGTTGTGCAAATGGAATAGACAAAAGGTGGAAATTATAGGCAATTAGCAAGACACCCCCAATAAAGGAGTGATTCTGCAGGTGGTAACCACAGACCACTTCTCAGTTCCTATGCTTCCTGGCTGATGTTTTGGTCACTTTTGAATGCTGGCGGTGCTTTCACTCTAGTGGTAGCATACAACCCACACAAGTGGCTCAGGTAGTGCAGCTCATCCAGGATGGCACATCAATGCGAGCTGTGGCAAGAAGGTTTGCTGTGTCTGTCAGCGTAGTGTCCAGAGCATGGAGGCGCTACCAGGAGACAGGCCAGTACATCAGGAGACGTGGAGGAGGCCATAGGAGGGCAACAACCCAGCAGCAGGACCGCTACCTCCGCCTTTGTGCAAGGAGGAGCACTGCCAGAGCCCTGCAAAATGACCTCCAGCAGGCCACAAATGTGCATGTGTCAGCATATGGTCTCACAAGGGCTCTGAGGATCTCATCTCGGTACCTAATGGCAGTCAGGCTACCTCTGGCGAGCACATGGAGGGCTGTGCGGCCCCACAAAGAAATGCCACCCCACACCATGACTGACCCACCGCCAAACCGGTCATGCTGGAGGATGTTGCAGGCAGCAGAACGTTCTCCACGGCGTCTCCAGACTCTGTCACGTCTGTCACATGTGCTCATGTGCTCAGTGTGAACCTGCTTTCATCTGTGAAGAGCACAGGGCGCCAGTGGCGAATTTGCCAATCTTGGTGTTCTCTGGCAAATGCCAAACGTCCTGCACGGTGTTGGGCTGTAAGCACAACCCCCACCTGTGGACGTCGGGCCCTCATACCACCCTCATGGAGTCTGTTTCTGACCGTTTGACCAGACACATGCACATTTGTGGCCTGCTGGAGGTCATTTTGCAGGGCTCTGGCAGTGCTCCTCCTTGCACAAAGGCGGAGGTAGCGGTCCTGCTGCTGGGTTGTTGCCCTCCTATGGCCTCCTCCACGTCTCCTGATGTACTGGCCTGTCTCCTGGTAGCGCCTCCATGCTCTGGACACTACGCTGACAGACACAGCAAACCTTCTTGCCACAGCTCGCATTGATGTGCCATCCTGGATGAGCTGCACTACCTGAGCCACTTGTGTGGGTTGTAGACTCCGTCTCATGCTACCACTAGAGTGAAAGCACCGCCAGCATTCAAAAGTGACCAAAACATCAGCCAGGAAGCATAGGAACTGAGAAGTGGTCTGTGGTCACCACCTGCAGAATCACTCCTTTATTGGGGGTGTCTTGCTAATTGCCTATAATTTCCACCTTTTGTCTATTCCATTTGCACAACAGCATGTGAAATTTATTGTCAATCAGTGTTGCTTCCTAAGTGGACAGTTTGATTTCACAGAAGTGTGATTGACTTGGAGTTACATTGTGTTGTTTAAGTGTTCCCTTTATTTTTTTGAGCAGTGTATATATATATATGAGAGTGTACAAAACATTAATAAGACCTCCCTACTATTGAGTTGCACCCCAGCCTTTTGCCCTTCAGAACAGCCTTAATTTGTACGGGCATGGACTACAAGGTGCCGAATGTCTTCCACAGGGATGCATGCCCATGTTGACTGCGATGCTTCCAACAGTTGTGTCATGTTGGGTGGTGGACCATTCTTGATACACATGGGAAACTGTTTCAGCGTGAAAAACCCAGCAGCGTTGCAGTTCTTGACACAAACCGGTGCACCTGGCACATACTACCCTACCCCGTTCAAAGGCACTTAGCTTTTGTCTTGCCTATTCACCCTCTGAATGGCACTTATACATAGACACAATCCTTATTTAACCTGTCTCCTCCCCTTCATCTACACTGATTGAAGTGGATTTAACAAGTGACATCATTAAGGGATCATAGCTTTCACCTGGATTCATCTGGTCAGTCTGTCATGGAAAGAGCAGGTGTCCTTAATGTTTTGTACACTCAGTGTATATTCCGGACTCTGAAATTGCTTGTTCTGAATGTTTAAAAAAAAACGTTTTGGATTAGATGTGACTTGTTTTGTATTCCCGCCCTGTTGGATCTAGAAACACAAGCATTTCGCTGCACCAGCTATAACATCTGCAGATCTGTGTATGCGACTAATAAACTTTGATTTGACTCTCTCTCTCTCTCTAAAACATTGAGATGCTTTAATTCAGCTCAGGTTTTTATGCCATATCAATAAGCTTAAATGCGGCTGTGTTGTTTGTTGCTGTTCTTGGGGTACAAGAATTAGGATTTTCCTCTTATTTGTATTTTAAGTAGTTTTTTTGTGTGTGTCTTGTTTACAGTGCCGATTTTAGCATGTAAATCTTGGTGGGGCAAAAAAAAAAAAGTGGAATGCATGCCAGCAAAGCCACTACACAACACTAAACAATACATTAATTGCACTATAACGGTGCCCACAAACTGTTAGGGCCTACATATAGCTGTCCCAACAGCAGTCCCAACATCTTACCACTGCTCCAGCTGGCTATCAGAGCCTTGTCTGGCAGCGAAACAGTTAATTCAGCTTCATTTACTGACTTTAAAAAAACATAGCTGATATGGCTGACTTGGTTAATCAAATGTGCTTTCTACTGACAACTGAGATGTACAAACTTTGGCATAAGGGGACGACATGTGTAACGGATGTGAAATGGCTAGCTAGTTAGCGGGTACGCGCTAGTAGCGTTTCAATCAGTTACGTCACTTGCTCTGAAACCTAGATGTGGTGTTGCCCCTTGCTCTGCAAGGGCCACGCCTTTTGTGGAGCGATGGGTAACGATGCTTCGTGGGTGTCAGTTGTTGATGTGTGCAGAGGGTCCCTGGTTCGCGCCCGTGTCGGGGCGAGGGGACGGTTTAAAGTTATACTGTTACATTGATGCTGTTGACCCGGATCACTGGTTGCTGCGGAAAAGGAGGAGGTTGAAAGGGGGGTGAGTGTAACGGATGTGAAATGGCTAGCTAGTTAGCGGGTACGCGCTAGTAGCGTTTCAATCAGTTACGTCACTTGCTCTAAAACCTAGATGTAGTGTTGCCCCTTGCGCTGCAAGGGCCGCGGCCTTTGTGGAGCGATGGGTAACGACGCTTCGTGGGTGACTGTTGTTGATGTGTGCAGAGGGTCCCTGGTTCGCGCCCGTGTCGGGGCGAGGGGACGGTTTAAAGTTATACTGTTACACATGCAGATAAGAGGCAATCCGTAATTTCGATTAAGACATTAATGAGTGAGCTAGGACGGACGTAACTTTAGAGGCAAAATGAAGAGGGACAAATAGACCAAATTATTAGGGTGAGGCACATGGCCTACTAACATTTTACTACACAATATACACTTAGTATTACTTTCTTAGCTACAGTAGACATATCTCCCTGGCATATTACATCATTTATGAAGCAGCATACAATACATCTTTGGACTCACATTGTTCATGCTGTGCTCACTTGAACAGGAAGGTGGTGCGGCGGGCCTCCGAGTTTACAGTTGTTTTGAGCACAGCACAAATCATGATTCATTGACAGCCTGGCCAATGTTAAATGTTTATCATTTTAAACTTGGAAATGAGACCCTTAATCCCAGATATGGGACCACACAGCCACTGTCACTGATTCGTTCCACTCATTGTTGAATTTGCGATTTCCAACTTGTTGTGTAATGTTTATGTCCAATGGTCGATGAGCACCGATACGTTTTACCTATAATTTCTCTTCATTATTTCTCTTCATATGACAAGGATTAAAAAGGATTTGCCAGTATATTGTCGACTTGATTCATGTTGATGATTGCTAATTAAGATTGTGAAAGTATTGTAACGACCCTGGCTTTATAAGCGCGGAAATCGACTCTGCCGTTTGAGCATGCTTTTGCGGCACAGTTGATAGCGCGCCGGACTTCGGGCTAGAAGGTCGAGGGTTCGAGACCTGCTCCCTGCCTGTTTCATTACATTGGTGTCGGAAGTGATCGGACCTCGCATCCACGACAGTGCGTGTGCTTGGCCGGTGAGCGCGTTCCAGTAAGACGTAAAGTCGCAAGCTAGCGCGAGGACGCGCTCTTTGAAAGGAGGGAGTAGTGTAACGACCCTGGGTTTATAAGCGCGGAAATCGACTCTGCCGCTTGAGCATGCTTTTGCGGCACAGTCGATAGCGCGCCGGACCTCGGGCTAGAAGGTCGAGGGTTCGAGACCTGCTCCCTGCCTGTTTCATTACATTGGTGTCAGAAGTGATCGGACCTCGCATCCACGACAGTGCGTGTGCTTGGCCGGTGAGCGCGTTCCTGTAAGACGTAAAGTCGCAAGCTAGCGCGAGGACGCGCTCTTTGAAAGGAGGGAGTAGTGTAACGACCCTGGCTTTATAAGCGCGGAAATCGACTCTGCCGTTTGAGCATGCTTTTGCGGCACAGTCGATAGCGCGCCGGACCTCGGGCTAGGAGGTCGAGGGTTCGAGACCTGCTCCCTGCCTGTTTCATTACAGTATGATGTTGACATGATCAGTCCAATCAAAGCTACTGCACATATAACGCGATTTTATCTGTGGCCAATGACCTTGAGCCTTCTTGGATGTGCACTTCTACGGCAGTAGTCGAAGGGCAAACATTTCCAAGGGCTGCGGTCCAAACACTTGAAAGACTTACCCTCGTCCACTTTCCATCGCCTTATGCCCTTGGGGGAATCCCCGTCGCCATCTTGGAGGCCAGTCCAAATGATTAGCCAAGCAAGGGAAGTTTGCAACGCAAGCCCCTCAGCCCTCGTTTTTAGTCGGCTTTGCGAGTGTACAATTATGTTCACTCCGGGGCCCGAAACTCTCCATAATTCAATTTGCGATGATTGTACATCCGCTAACAAAAGTCTGCGAAAACTTAAAACAACATCAATGGAGAAGTCAACATACACAAGTGTAAGTAAAAACGAATGCAAATAAGTTAGAAATTGTGCAACTAATGCACATGACGGCACAAACACATCTCGTAAAAAGTAAATATGTTTTTGTTTGGTTAGCTTTTGGAAATTGTAGAAATAAAACATTTTCCAGTTTGTCAGGCTAATTAGCTAATTAATTTGATAGCTATCATACAGTAGGCGTACATTAATAATTATATATTTAATATTAGTAGACATGCACTCATAATTGACTGTAGCGCATATAAAGCACCCACAAGCTACCGGTGGCTGAAAACACAATCATCGCGGGATGAACGAGTGACGAATTTCCGGCCAAGGGTGGTCCATTTAAAAATCATTCTTTCCACCCTCGACCTGCAAGTGTATACTCGTCAGACGTCATGATACGTCATCAGAAGTGTCCAGTTAATTTGATGGTTGAAGGGATAGTGTGTCTTTTAAGTGTTTGGGCCGCAACCAAAGTATCCTCTTACACTTGGCAGTGATATAAAGTCACCATGAGTGACAGAACACTGAGCCAATCACGGCGCAACGCTCCTTATTTTCTGCTGGCTTGCCCCACCATCACAGAAAGCACTGAGCTAGGCTGAAACACCTGCATTTTGGAGCTGCCTTACTCAAGAAAACAAAAAAGCGACCATGTTTGTATACGGCTTTATTAACTTAATGTATATTATTTTTTACATTATTTGCAAACTGATATATGACACGTATTAATGCCAAAATAACATGCAAAACAGGCATGCCCCATTTTTGCTATAAATATGGGGTTCAAACCTGAATGAGGGGTCGCCACTGCTTGTTTATGGTGTTGAAATAAATATTAGGCTTCCTAGACATGTTGTGCTTGATTACCGTATTCTAGTACTAATATTTCCTGATTAACCTGGAATTGCTTACATCTCTATCCTACAGTATATATATTTATTATGGCGACCTCTGAAATGGGCTTCTTTAATTTCTTAATATCCCCACTCAGTTAAAATGTCAGTGATGGATGATGAGATGGGCATGCAGTTTGAGAGGGGATGTACTAATGTAGGACTTACTATTAAACTTGGTTGTGTGGTGTAGTTTAAAAAAACAAATTAAAGTTTGTGTTGTGAAAATAAATACGTAATATCTTATAAATCGTGTGTTTGACAATTCATCGCCCACTGCCTGATAAGTGCTGCTGATTTGCATGAATGGGGAAGGTGATTTTGTTTAACACGCTCATTGTGGAACGCGTTTGGGTCTTTGCGTGTCAAAAAATATACACTTCAAATAACACTATTTGATGCGTTAAATTAGCTTTTACTTTGACACGTAAAATAACACTTATATTATATAATGTTGTGTTCTGAATTTGCACGTGCAAGCCAAGCGCCACCACTACTATCGGTAGCACTGTCAAAGCTGTACAAAAAAAGTCTGCAAACAAACAAACACCAGTCACGGACGATGCGTTTACAATACCGCGTAATAAGGCATTATTTGTTCGACCGCAACTTCTGGGGAACCTAGCTAGCACCAATACAACCAGCCTGAAAACAATGACCAGTAGAAACTGCAGTCATTTTCATTATTAGCAATGATTTAGGAATCCTTGTGAGTAAGTATTAGCTAGGTAGCCACTTGTTGTTCGACTATTGAAATTGAACTAGCTAGCCAGCTAGTTAATCAACAAAACTGACGGTACTTTTTCGATACTAGAACATGAAAATGAAAAACATTTTGGTATTATAATGTGTTACTTTCGGTAATTCCTGTTGCCCAAAGCTAACCTTATAAGGTGATTTCACACAGTCACAGTTCCGCGATAAGAGCTACAATGCTAATATTTGCGTAAACTCTTCACAGTTGTGTTCTGTCGGTGTCACCGAGTAGACTGATACTCCATTCCATTGTTTCACATTCCAACCTTGTTTAACATTATCTAATCTAAGTGTAACGGATGTGAAATGGCTAGTTAGTTAGCGGGTACGCGCTACTAGCGTTTCAATCAGTTACGTCACTTGCTCTGAAACCTAGAAGTAGTGTTGCCCCTTGCTCTGCAAGGGCCGCGGCTTTTGTGGAGCGATGGGTAACGAAGCTTCGTGGGTGACTGTTGTTGATGTGTGCAGAGGGTCCCTGGTTCGCGCCCGTGTCGGGGCGAGGGGACGGTTTAAAGTTATACTGTTACATTGATGCTGTTGACCCGGATCACTGGTTGCTGCGGAAAAAGGAGGAGGTCGAAAGGGGGGTGAGTGTAACGGATGTGAAATGGCTAGTTAGTTAGCGGGTACGCGCTAACAGCGTTTCAATCAGTTACGTCACTTGCTCTGAAACCTAGAAGTAGTGTTGCCCCTTGCTCTGCAAGGGCCGCGGCTTTTGTGGAGCGATGGGTAACGACGCTTCGTGGGCGACCGTTATTGATGTGTGCAGAGGGTCCCTGTTTCGCGCCCGTGTCGGGGCGAGGGGACAGACGTAAAGTTAAAATTGTTACATAAATATGGCATAATTCCAGTCAATTGTAACCTTCAGCATCACTTTCAAATAGGTACTTTTATTTTGAAGGCAAACCGCAAATGACACTATTATGCCTAATCCTTATTGTGGCTAGCTTCACAACCAGGTCCGTTCAAGCGTCATTAGCCACATGAAGCAAACCCGTCAGCCTAGTGTGTATATAGACATTCATATTGCACTGTACAGCTTTACCTAAGGATTGGGGTTCAATGAAATGGGGTATCAGTCTACTCAAAACCCAAGATATTTTTCCCAACATCCTCTGAGTTATCAGACTCCAAAACATCAACGCAGTATTGTTTTTCCTTGGGAATAGTGTTCAATACACATAGGTTGACAAAAAATGTGTCTCAATTTACAGTTGTTTCAGAATCCCGCAATTAGAGCTTCGACGCTAATGTTCTCTGCGTGTCACTGAGTAGACTGATACCCCATGTCATTGATCCACAATCCATAGGTAACGCAGTACAGTGAAATAAGTATGCCCCCAATGCAATTCTAAAGTATAATACTCCAGTGTGATTTCAACAGATTTTTGTCAAATTAACAAATTGTCTTTTGATTTTACATAACATTCCAACCTCGTTTAGCATGATCTATTCAATTATGGCATAATTCTACTATTTGTATTCATTTGCATCACTGTCAATGACATACGTTTATTTTGAAGGCTAACCGCAAAATACACTATTATGGCTAATCCTTATTGTGGCTAGCTTCACATATATGGACCCGACCACCATTAAATAAATAAGAACTATCTTATAAAAAAAACAACATTTTATAAAATGTATGAAGGCGTTAAATTATTATGTGACGTGCAGTTATATTCATGTCCTCTGATTGATTGGTCAACAACTCTTTTTGACACGTCAAGTATCGTTTTTGACAGCAAAGACCCTAGCTCATAGCTTGAGGACGTGGCGGTTATTGACCAATCACAAGGCCGAAGCTGTCCTGAAGTGGACCAATGGACAAGAGGCATGGCACAAACGCATATGTAACGCTGTTGGCTGGTCTAGTTTTCAGGACCGGAAACGATGGGTGTGTATCCGGAGTAGCTAGATATTCAAAATCGAAAGACTGGTGGTGAGTAAAGTATCTATTTTAGGCTTACGTAAATGCACAGATCATCTATGTTTTTTTCCCCCTGCTTAGTTATTGTAACATTAACGTTACACACACACTGAAGTAGGCAGTGCAAATGACAAGCCAAATTTAGTTTAACAACTGATATCGGGCTAGCTTGCTTGCAAACTGCACCGGTACCAAGGGTGTATTCATTACGCCGTTTCTGTTGCAAAACGCTTCTTAAACGGAAGCAAACGGAACGAAACTTGGAGTGACCTACCTGAATTTGTTTGATAGAAATTCTCGTTTTGCTCTGTTTGGTTTTTAAACGGTTTCCGTAATGAATACGCCCCAGCACTCACAAATTAGCTAGCTACCCTGTTTATTTTAACCAGAAACGGTGAAACCACAGATGAGTAGGGGAAACACCGAATTAGTTAAACTAAGGAAAGTCATGACGAATTCCTGTCAACTAAACGCACTGTCACAAACTATATTGTTGTGTAGTAAACCAAGTTAGTTAACGCCGCTCTCTGCTCTCGCTCCTGTGTGTCAGATTATGGAGCTGCGGCCGTTGGTCATGTGCTTTGCGCTGTGCGTGGTCTATGCCTTTAGTAAACCCACCATCGAGAAAAAGGACCGCGTCCACCATGACGACCCGCTTAGCAACCGTGACCATGAAGATGCAGAGAACTTTGATTACGACCACGAGGCGTTTCTAGGACAGGACGAGTCCAAGACCTTCGATCAGCTCACACCAGAAGAGAGCAAGGAGAGACTTGGGTAAAACACACACACTCGAAGCAGCTACATTTGTATAGAAGTGAGAAGTGGATTTGTATATTAAAGATGGTTTAATACGCCATCTCTCTCTCTCTACAGTATGTTGGTAGAGCGTATAGATGAGGACAAGGATGGCTATGTGTCAGTGGAGGAGATGAAAAAGTGGATCAAACACAGTCAAAAGAGGTGGATCTATGACGACGTGGACCGCCAGTGGAAAGGTCATGACCATAACGGAGATGGACTGGTGTCCTGGGAGGAGTACAAGAATGCTACATATGGATACATACTGGGTATGGGGGACACTCTGAAAGGAGTATAAGAATGTAATCTACGACACCTGACCAGTGCCTTTTTACTGGAAGGTCTGATTTTTCTAATTGGTGAGTGTGACCTTTTTAGATGATCCAGACCCAGAGGATGGCTTCAGCTACAGGCAGATGGTTTCACGCGATGAGAGGAGATTCAAAATGTCTGACCTGGATGCTGACCTGAAGGCCAATAAAGAGGAGTTTACAGCCTTCCTCCATCCTGAGGAGTACGACCATATGAAGGATATAGTTGTGCTGGTAGGTCATAAAACAACTTAAATGTTTTATTTATTGTCTAAGGTAGCCAGGCAGTAACAACTCTGTGCCGCTACCCTCCTGTAGGAGACCATGGAGGACATCGATAAGAACGGAGACGGCTTCATAGACCTGGAGGAGTACATAGGTAAGTTATAACATCTGGAGAAGTACATGGGTTATTTAATGCCTGCTATAATACATGGAGTTCTTAAATGTTAATACACCTGGAGGAGGACATGGGTGCGATTTTATAGCATCAGCAGAGCCTGAGTGGGTGAGAACAGAGAGCGGTTAATTGACATTTCTCTCTCCCCTTTCGTTCCCTTCTCTCCCATCCTCAAGGTGACATGTATAACCAAGAGGGGGATCCGTCAGAGCCGGAGTGGGTGAGGACAGAGAGAGAACAGTTTACTGAGTTCAGAGACACGAACAAAGATGGCCGCATGGACAAGGAGGAGACCAAAGACTGGATCCTGCCTTCAGACTATGACCACGCAGAGGCAGAAGCCAAACACCTGGTCTACGAGTCAGATAATGACAAGGTGTGTGGGTGTGTGTGTGTACACACATGTTGATGTTTGAGCTAGTTGCCTGCATCGTGTGTGCATTTAAGCAAATAATTAAACACTTAATTTTTTTTTCTCCCTTTGTAGGATGGCAAACTGACTAAGGCAGAGATCGTTGAGAAGTATGACCTCTTTGTTGGTAGCCAGGCTACTGACTTTGGAGAAGCCTTGGCAAGACACGATGAATTCTAACCCTTCCACTTCCCATACTGGGTTGGGCTCAATTACAATTCAAGTCATGGAATTGAAATCCCAATTTAAAAGTAGCGCACTATATGGAGTGACATTTGAGATGGAGTTTTTCACTCTGATGCCAAGGACAATTTATTTGATTTCCTGGCCTATTATACACACTAGTGAATGCATTACTTTGTACTAAGTAGTACACGATCAGGACACCACCTTGTTCCACCTCTGCCTCCACCACCCTCTCGGACAATGGAAAGGATATTTCCTTTGGCTTGTCTTTTTGTTTGCAGAGCAACTTTGTTATAAAAAATAAAAAAAAGATTTATAGAATACAGTAGTGTTTGTTCAAACATGGTTACAAAAACAATCTATCATGCATGTAATTAAGTGCCGAACTGCGTGTTGGGTTAAATTTAGGAAGTGAAATGTAATAGAAAACAAACTGAATTGATCTCAACCCTGGTGTGTGTATAGCCTTGTGTGTATTCTGCTATGCGTTGGACTATGAAGGGGTGCTATAACACGGGTGGGCCACTCTATGGGCTACCACCACAAACTGCTCTTTGAGTTGATAAACATACCACCAATGTGGCCAATCCTCCCAGGGTTGGTTGTTGTAGCCCAAGGAGTGGGCCTGAATCTTCATGCATCGGCCAATAGTGGTCCTCGGTGACCCCTGTGTGTCCCTTGGTAATGCTTAATTAGGGGTTAGATCAGTGTTTCTCAACTTTAGTCCGAGAACCCCCTGGGTCATACATTTCTGATCTAGTCCCTGTATTAGCACAACATATTCATAGCCCTGTGCTAGTACAGGGATGGAACATCCTGTTTTATTTTGGAATCTGCTTAATTCTATGCTGTGCCACACTACACACTCATACACATATTACACTATGTTTGGAGGATTATTCAAGTCAGATTTCCCTCAGGCTTCTTTAGTTATTGTTGTCATAACTGTATAATGCCCCTCACTTACTGTATGACCATCTATAACCACTGTTATTGGTCTGGTTCAACTTCACTTAAACCCTTTGTTATAAGGGCTGTTTAACACTGCCATAACAATGTCAGGACTGTTGGTGTATAATCAGTTGTGCTAAATTGACACAGTATGATTGTTTATGACATGTTATGTAGCCCGTATGACAGAGGGTTCTAGTAAAGTGTTTGCGTTGTCTTATATAATGTATATGATATAGCTGTTTTTTTACACACAATGCAGCGCCATGCCTGTCACTGGTGACTGCCCTGTACATACATTGTCACCTGTTGCTTTGTCGACAGTGTGTGTGCTGTTACCAATCATATGCAGAAGAGTTTTTCTGATTAAAAGGATGTTGTGGAGTACTGATGTGTGGGGTTGCTTTAATAGAAATATAATGAATCATTCTACTTCCATGGGTGCTATGTATTATATAGGGTGAAAAGTTTTAGACCAATCTAAATAAAATATGTTTCCACATATTTTAGAACCATCGGATCAATTAAATTATTCAGTTTCTTTTAAAAATGAAACCGGAATAGAATGCTGTGGATGTATCTAAATTAATGACCCTCTTATAGTGCCTCCAATCACAGAGTACATTTAAGCAATAAGGCACGAGGGTGTGTGGTATATGGCCAATATACCACAGCTAAGGGCTGTTCTTATGCACGACGCATCGCGGAGTGCCTGGGCACAGCCCTTAGCCGTGGTATATTGGCCATATATCACAAACCCCTGAGGTGCCTTATTGCTATTATAAACTGGTTCGCAACGTAATTAGAGCAGTAAAAAAAAGTGTTTTGCCATACCCGTGGTATACGGTCTGATGTACCACGGCTGTCAACCAATCAGCATTCAGGGCTCGAACCACCCAGTTTATAATTCCCTATAAGACATGAATCAACACATAGATCGATAAAACGTCTCTGTCCACCGAATCATCAGTAAGATGAACAACAGAGTTGAAGTCACAATGCTCCACAGAGGTCTAAGCTCTGTGTGTGTGTACAGTATGTGTGTGAATCTGCATCTCTATCTCGGTGGGGCTGGAACTTGATACCTGCGTTGCTGCAGAAACTGCATCCTACAGTTCTAATTCAGGCAGCAGCATCTATACATAGAGTCAATGTGAGACAAAACGGTATCGACCACCGGAAACATAATGCATACCGGTTTTCAGTATATGCACATACAATCACACATACAGTAATGCCTATGTCATAAATGCATGCGCAATTACACAGGGACATGTATACATTAATACCAGTCATCCAGTTGGAATGTAGATGTTGTCTCCTGCTGAAGTCTCAGTATGCTAACAAGCCTATAAAAAGCACTGTCACCAAACCATGAATATTCATCCATGTCCTGGCGAGGGTGACCTATGAGGGAGCAGCAGAGGTCACAAGGGACGGGACTTGGATCAGAGGGACTCAACCCCCCTGGGACCTGTCCTAATGGACAGAACACACACATCCTCATACTTATGCTGCATTCGTAACCAAGTGGGAATTGGGATTTTATCACATGCGACTAGGAAAAATCCACATGAACAGATTTTTTGACACTATAATTTGTTTACAAGCATGATATCTGTACTTTTAGTTTATGGTTTACGCAGCTTGTTGGCCATTAGCCAATCAAAGTTTCTCAACAAGTTAAAAGCATGTGAATGCATCTAATTACGACTTCACAACTGATAGATTCCCTACTCCCACTTGGTTACGAACGCAACATAATACACACACATACACACAGCCAACCAGCCAACTCTCTCGTGCCCCTTTCTCTCTCTCCTTCATTTCCTCTCTCTCATCCCCCTTTTCCTGTCATACCTGTGCTCCTTGTCTCAGACTTCTGGATTAACAGAAGGTTAAAACAAAATACAAGAAACTGCCTCATCTCCCCTCCTCTTTCCTCCTCCTGTCACCCCTTTTGTCCTCCTCCACCTCTGTTGTCATCTTCTCCTCTCTCCTCCTCCTCGCTCGCTCTCTCTTTCTTTTTGTTCAGAGGTGTACCTGGGAGTCCTCCCTCTCTCCACCCTGCAGCCAGACAGAACCAAAACCAGGACACACACCCAGGTAAGACTCCCTCTCTCCTCTCTCTCTCTCTTTTTCTCTCCCAGGGTGTGGTCAGTGATGGGTATTGAGGTGATGGTGGGGTTGGGTTAGAATATTGTGTTGCTGTTAGATATTTGACTGTGGATTAGGGTTAATGTCATTTCCAGTCTTGGTTGTAAATGAGGGGATATAAGAACCATATAAATACAGTATGTTTTCTTTATCTTAATCCTTTATTTAACCAGGCAACTCTAACTTCTAACCAGGCAGGTCTAAAGAGAGTGGGTTAGAGTCTGAGTGAGAGAATTCAGCCATGATGGAATAAACAATTCTGAGACAATACACTGTGGAAGTGACTTGCCATGCACTTGTAGTACGTGCCCATTAGTAGCATAGCATGCTGGAGATAAGCAAAACAGAAAAATTACATCAAAAGTGTTTTTCTTCCTGATTAGCAACAGTGTTTGATATGATGATGTCAATGTAATTGCGTATTACAGTAGTTGTAGACTGCTTTCATGGAATATTTGCCACCAACATGGATGATGGTTAGGAGCTGAGTGAGGCGGTTTCCCCGACTCAGATCTGAAAACATAGAAGGTTTAGGACAAATGTGAAGGGGTAGGAAGTGAATTGGGACAGTTCCTACTCTGGACAGAAACATTCTCACATCCTTTCTTTAGAGATCTTACACTCATGATGTCCTTTCTTCTGTCCCCCTCTCTCCCTCCACACCTCTCCCCCATGTGCTGTGTTGTCAGCAGGTTTGACAGGGAACAAGGTTGTGTATCCTTTGAACAGCAGGTCTTAGTGCCAGACTAGCAGAAACACAAGAGGCCATCTGACACACGCACGCGCACATGCACACACACACATCTATAACCACTCTATAACACATACGTCTGGATGTATCTCAAAACATGCACTTTTATGAAGTCCATGAGATGGTGGCGATCATTTATATGGATCTAAAGTTAACAGCATGTGCTACAGATGCATGCAATGTTCCTGCCAGCTGCAGTATCCCACACTAGTTTTCTAATACCCACTGTCTATTTGAAAAGTTACAGTAATTTTTGGCCAGCCCTCTGGAATGTTGCGGGACTGTGAGTTACTTTTAAATAAAACAACATGTTATTTAAACAGCCTGCCATGTCACTTTGTTTGGTATTCTAAGGGATGGGGCTGGGAAATGTAACCACTCACTCAAATTTAAATACAGAGCTAGTTTGGATGCAATAATTTACATATTTTGACAGACTCTACATGTCTCTGTGTGTCTTTATCTCTCTCTCTAGGACCTAGGTGATGACAGGCAGTCATATGGGCACACAGGCAAAGCCCAGCTCCTCCCCCTCTCCCCTGTCAATCAACCCCAATGCCACAGCAACCCCAGAACCTGGGCCTGGAGGTCACACCCCCACAAAGTTTATGAGCGAATTGCACCCCCTCCACAGTGAGTAACAACCAATCAGGGGAGGGTTTCCAGAGCCTTCAAAGCTCTAAGTTAATTGTCAGAACCAAGTTAAAGTGCCGTTAAAGTGCATAAAGTACTCAATTGATAAATAAAATATTCTCACAAGCTGGTGAAACCCTCCGGTGTTATATAAAACACTTGGTTTTGATATATTAACATTGTCTGTGTGTTCGTGTGTGTGTGTGCGTGTGTGCGTGTGTGCGTATGTGCGTATGCTTATGTGTGTGTGTGCGCGCGTGTGTGCACTGCCATCCTGGGCTGTAGGAGCTCTATGCGTGGTGAGTGTGTGTCTGGTGTTGTCATACTGTTTGTGTGTGTGGAGGAAATGTCTGAAAAAGAAAGTAAAGGACACAGAGAAGGAGAAGAAGGGAAAGAACGGCTTGAACACGGACACTGAGCTGGGGGGGGCAACTCTGAGGTACACATACACACACACACACACACACACACATTGCGTAATATCAACTCTCTGTGGAGGGCTACACACAAACTTTTAATAAATAGCGTGGCGTAAAACAACAACCTCTTGAGGATCGGACCCTTTTTTTCAATTTTTGCCTAAAATAACATACCCAAATCTAACTGCCTGTAGCTCAGGCCCTGAAGCAAGGATATGCATATTCTTGGTACCATTTGAAAGGACACACTTTGAACTTTGTGGAAATGTGAAAGGAATGTAGGAGAATATAACACAATAGATCTGGTAAAAGATAATACAAAGAAAAAACAAAACCGTTCTTTTGTATTTTTTTCTACCATCGTCTTTGAAATGCAAGAGAAAGGCCATAATGTATTATTCCAGCCTAGGTGCAATTTAGATTTTGGCCACTAGATGACAACAGTGTATGTGCAAAATTTTAGACTGATCCAATGAACCATTGCATTTCTGTAAAAAAAAATGTATCAAGACTGCCCAAATGTGCCTAATTTGCTTATCAATAACTTTTCGTGTTCAAAACTGTGCACTCTCCTCAAACAATAGCATGGTATTCTTTCACTGTCATAGCTACTGTAAATGGGACAGTGCAGCTAGATTAAGAACAATTTAAGCTTTCTGCCAATATCAGATATGTCTATGTCCTGGGAAATGTTCTTCTTACTTACAACCTCATGCTAATCGCATTAGTCTACGTTAGGTCAACCGTCCCGTAGGGGACCCACCGATCCTGAATACGTTTTTTAAGCTGTGTTGGTCTGCTGCTTAGTAGGTATCAGGTTCGTCTGTGTGTTTGTGTGTGTGTCCTATAGCCCCTAAAGGATGAGGGTGACACAAAGACTGGATTGACTGGCAGGGAGGAGGAGCCTAAAGAGGAAGTGAAGTTGGGCAGACTGGAGTTCTCATTGGACTACAACTTCACAGAGAACACGGTGAGAACTCCTTGTTCGATCCCTGCTCTAACACATCTGATTCTGCTAACCAATGAGGACCAGGACTGAGTAACAACATATTATTCCATCAGACACATGCTATAGCTGTGGGTCTTCTCCCTACCCTCTGCCCCCCCCCCCCCTGAAGAAGAGCTGAAGAAGGCAGAGAAAGAGGAGGTGCGAATGGAGAGACCAGGAGGATAGATAGAGTAAAAAAGAGAGAAGGAAGAAATATATAGGAAAGAAAGTCACAAAGCACTTACCTCTGGCACCCTCTCTCTCCAGTCAGAACAGCTGGGTGATAACTGTCTGTCTCTGAGATGTTCCTACAGCAGGGAAATTAAGCATCGTTGTCCTCGAGGCAAAAAACCTAAAGAAGATGGACGTAGGAGGACTGTCGGGTGAGCTGGGTGTGTGTTTGTGTGAGAGAGAGAAAGAGACAGCGAGAGACAGAAAGAGAGAGCGTTTTTGTGTTAGGTTGATCTCTGTCTCCTCTGTCAGACCCCTATGTAAAGATCCACCTACTACAGAATGGAAAAAGACTGAAGAAGAAGAAAACCAGCATCAAGAAGAACACTCTCAACCCTTACTACAACGAGTCCTTCAGCTTCGAGGTGCCCTTCGAACAGATACAGGTACACTCACACCCCACCACACACACACACTCTCTCTCTCTCCCTCTCGCTCACTTATCCCTTACAATGAATTCCTTTATAATTTATCAACCCTTCGAGCAGAGGTCTGTGTTTCTCTGTGTGTAGAAGGTGTAGGTAGCAGTGACAGTGTTGGACTATGATAAGATTGGGAAGAATGATGCCATCGGGAAGGTGTTTCTGGGTGGAGCCAGCAGCGGCACGGAGCTCCGTCATTGGTCAGACATGCTGGCCAACCCCCGCCGGCCCATCGCCCCCATGGCACGGCCTCAAAACTGAGGACGAAGTCAACGCTGAACTGGCTGCCAGGACGTGATGTCATATTACTAGGCAGCTCTCTGTAGCAGACTGACTTTGCCCTCCTACCCACCACAGGAGGTTGGTGGCACCAAATTGGGGAGGACTAATGCGGAATCAGTGGAATGGTATCAAACACATCAAACACATGGTTTCCAGGTGTTAGATGCTATTCCATTCGCTCCCTTCCGACCATTATTATGAGCTGTCCTCCCCTCAGCAGCCTCTACTGTTACCCACGTACGCACTCCAAAATACCTGATACCCATCCACCACTCATGAACCCTTATCAGCAATCCCACTCCTTAACCCCCCAATACTTCACTGGTATGCAACCCTATCAAGCCTTACTCAACCCCCACTAACCTTCTAACAATACCACCACTCGTGCCACCCCAAACCCCCTCCTCTACTGTTTAAAGTATTTAAGACGCATTATGTATCCAGGACATTAACATGTATATCATGATAATACTATTAAACATGTACATTATACTATGTTATTAAACATTCAGAGATTTTTGCTCGTGTCCATTTTCAATCATATCAGATAGGCATACATCAATGGCCAGCAGAGGGAGTCCAAGTCTTACACACACACACACACACACACACACACACACACACACACACACACACACACACACACACACACACACACACACACACACACACACACACACACACACACACACACACACACACACACACAGACAGACAAACACAAAAACACACACATATACAATCTCATTTATCATTTTATTAAAGTTAAATTACTGTCTCTAAAGTAAGACTATATTTGTAATCATAAGTAGGCCCTACAGTCAATTAATTTGTTGCATTTGTGTCCTAAACTCAGAGAATCTCTCTAACTTGCAGGTAGCCCACTATTCTCCTGTGGATACTGCAATCAGGGATCCTTGGAACATCCATACCCATACTCTAACCTTAACCCCTACCATACCCTTAACCTTAACCATAACTCTTACCTAACCATAACCCTTACCTAACCCTAAACTTACTTTAACCATTTTAAATGTCAACTTCAATGGGGTAGGGACAGTGGTGGAAAAAGTACCCAATTGTCATACTTAAGTAAAAGTAAAGTTACCTTCATAGAAAATGACTTTAGTAAAAGTCAGTCACCCAGTGAAATACTACTTGAGCAAAAGTCAAAAAAATATATGGTTTTAAATATACAGTACCAGTCAAAAGTTTGGACACACCTACTCATTCCAGGGGTTTTCTTTATTTTTACCTTTTTCTACATTGTAGAATAATAGTGAAGACATCAAAACTATGAAATAACACATACAGAGTCATGTAGTACCCAAAAAAGTGTTAAACAAATCAAAATATATTTGAGATTTGAGATTCTTCAAAGTAGTGACCCTTTACCTTGATGACAGCTTTGCACACTCTTAGCATTCTCTCAACCAGCTTCACCTGGCTTTTCCAACAATCTTGAATCTTGTTCCCTATTCAAATATATTTTGATTTGTTTAACACTTTTTTGGTTACTACATGATTCCATATGTGTTATTTCATAGTTTTGATGTCTTCACTATTATTCTTCAATGTAGAAAATAGTAAAAATAAAGAAAACCCTTTGGATGAGTAGGTGTGTCCAACCATGGATGTTCTTTTGATAAGTGTGTGAATTGGACTAGTTTCCTGTCCTTCTAAGCATTCAAAATGTAAAGAGGGCTTTTGGGTGTGAAGAAAAATGTATGGAGTAAAAAGTACATTATTTTATTTAGGAATGTAGTGAAGTAAAAGTAAAAGTTGTCAAAAATATAAATAGTAAAGTACAGATTTCCCCCAAAACTACTTTAGTACTTTAAAGTACTTTTACTTAAGTACTTTACACCACTGGGTAGGTGAACTCGTGCACTCGTCATCCATCCGAGGGGCACGCTCAACTATGTGCGCGTGGACGTGAACCGCGGGAAGTCCGCTAACGAACAGAGATCCTCCTCTACTCTCCGGTCTGTCCTGTGAAATGTTCCGTTAACCTCCGGGTGGATGAGCTCTGAGATGAACGGTCCACGTAGAGTAATACTGGTTCTTCTTTCGTGGTGTTCAGTTCTCCAGCTGCTGACAGCACACGGTGAGTCTCCCAGCGTCACACGCGCATCATATCAAAATGCATAACTTAGATGAGTACTATAACCTTTACTGTTTCAACATAAACGTTTGACGTTCTAAGAGTGATTCCAAAAATGTCAAAGAGAGAGCAGAAAACTAGCACCAGTGTTGTATGCGCGAGACATTTTGAAAAGTATATTTTGCTGTTTTAACCTTAGGAAATATCGGATGATAGGCAAATTGTGGGTTTCAACCCCCCGCAGTGACATCGTTATGGCCTTGGGGAAATATGATTGACACATGTTTTCCTTTGGAAAGGAATACATTAGAGCCGATACTGTCTTGTAAATCATTCAGAGGTGTAGCCTAAATTGTTGCTGTTCAATAATGTGCCCCAGTGACCCTAAATTCTAATGTTTAAATTAATACATTTGATATGTTTTGTCGACTTGTGGTATATATGTGATGATATTTTATGTGTTGTGATAGTGCAATGAAGTAATAATTTTGATGGTGTGTGAGGTTTTACTGATGGTTTTTTGTTGTGTTCAGCAGCTCAGAGCCAACTGACAGAGACAGACAGTAGACTACAGAGGTGAGAGAGGAGAGGAAGCGAGAAACATTCATAATCTCAGGGGATTCATTACATCAATGTCATGGCTAAACTGATGCGTGTGCGTGTTTTGTTTGGATGTATTCAAGTGGTCAAAAGTGCACTTAACTTCAGTTTGCATGTTTCTCCTCATAATGAATGTATATCTCCCTGTGCTGTGTGCTGTGTGTGTGTGTCCTGTGTGTGTGTGTGTGTGTGTGTGTGTGTGTGTGTGTGTGTGTGTGTGTGTGTGTGTGTGTGTGTGTGTGTGTGTGTGTGTGCGCGTGCAGGAGGGCTAATGCACTGCGGAGGAAACGGGATCTCCTAGGGGAGGAGGTAGGCACACTACACCTAAGAGAAGCAGATGAGGTCAGGGCATACACACACAACACCCTGACTAGCACAAAGACACCTTTGTAGGACACACACACATACACATACATACACTGGTGCAACTACACACAGGGGTAGAGATACACATTTACTACACATGTTTGTGCATGTGTGTGTGATCATCAGTGTTCTCTCCTCTCCAGACATTCAGTCCTCTTCTCTCTGAAGCAACTCTCCCTCGCAGTGTTCTACACAATTACACCGCCCGCGATGCCTCCTCAGGTACACACACACACGCACGCACGCACGCACGCACACACACACACACACACACACACACACACACACACACACACACACACACACACACACACACACACACACACACACACACACACACACACACACACACACACACACAGGGCCTAAAGTGCCTTCAGAAAGTATTCACACCCCTTGAATTTAAAATTGATAGCATTTTGATTTTCTGTCACTGGCTAGACACAAACCTCATAATGTCAAAGTGTAATTACTGTATGCTTTTAGACATTTTTACAAATGAATTCAAAATGAAAAGCTGAAATGTCTTGAGTCAATAAGTATTCTATCCCTTTATTATGGCAAGCTTAAATAAGTTCAGGAGTAAAAATGTGCTTCTTCGGGATCGGTGTCCCGTCCACAGGACGGTTGAGCTAACGTAGGCTAATGCGATTAGCATGTGGTTGAAATTAACAAGAGAATTTCCCAGGACGACCTAGACATATCTGATATTGGCAGAAAGCTTAAATTCTTGTTAATCTAACTGCACTGTCCAATTTACAGTAGCTGTTACAGTAAAGGATTCCATGCTATTGTTTGAGGAGAGTGCACAGTTTTGAACATGAAAAGTTATTATTAATAAACAAATTAGGCACATTTGGGCAGTCTTGATTTTAAAAAATTAACAGAAATGCAATGGTTCATTGGATCAGTCTAAAACTTTGCACATACACTGCTGTCATCTAGTGGCCAAAATCTAAATTGCACCTGGGCTGGAATAATACATGATGGCCTTTCTCTTGCATTTCAAAGACGATGATAGGAAAAAAATACAAAAGACCGGTTTTGTTTTTTCTTTGTATTATCTTTTACCAGATCTATTGTGTTATATTATCCTACATTCCTTTCACGATTCCACAAAGTTCAAAGTGTTTCCTTTCAAATGGTACCAAGAATATGCATATCCTTGCTTCAGGGCCTGAGATACAGATAGTTAGATTAGGGTATGTCATATTAGGTGAAAATTTAAAAAAAGGTGTGGATACTTAAGAAGTTCAAGTCACATAATAGGTTGCATGCAGTGAAGGCTCCTCAAAGGAGGAAGGGGAGGACCATCCTCCTCAGTGAATTTCATAAAAATAAAAATAGTGAAACATAAAAAATGTATCCTTTTTAGATAAAACTATGCTAAATATATTCACGTCACCAAATAATTGATTAAAACATACTGTTTTGGAATCAATGTCTACACTACCCTCAACATCACTCTCTAGGGTAGCACCATGATGTAGCCGGAGGACAGTTAGTTTCCGTCCTTCTCTGGGTACATTGACTTTAATACAAAACCCAGGAGGCTCATGGTTCTCACCCCCTTCCATAGACTTGCTCAGTAATTATGATAACTTCCGGAGGATGTCCTCCAACCTATCAGAGCTCTTGCAGCATGAACTGACATGTTTCCCACCCAATCAACAAATCATAGAATGCATCTAGTACTGAAAGCATAAGCTATAGATAGCTAGCACTGCAGTGGATAACATGAGGTGAGTAGTTAACACAAATAGAGAGAAAGACAATAGTTGAACAGTTTTGAGAGAGATATTTTTTTCACTTTCATTACTTAGCTAGCAAATGCAGCTAGCTAGTTTAGCCTACTCAAACACCCAGTGGTGGAAAAAGTACCCAATTGTCATATTTAAGTAAAAGTAAAGATACTGTGGTAAACCGTGGGCGCAGAAAAGTACCCAGTGTAAAATATTACTTGAGTAAAAGTCTGAAAGTATTTGGTTTTAAATATACTTAAGTATCAAAAGTAAATATAATTGCTCAAATATACTTAAGTATCAAAAGTACAAAAGTATAAATCATTTCAAATTCAATATAATAAGCAGAGCAGAGCCACATTTTCTAGTTTTTTAATTTTATTTACAGATAGCCAGGGGCACACTCCAACACTATAATTTACAAACAAAGCATATGTTTAGTGATCCGCCAGATAAGAGGCAGTAGGATGACCAGGGATGTTCTCTTGATTAAGTGTGTGAATTAGACAATTTTCCGGTCCTGCTAAGCATTCTAAATGTAACAAATACTTTTATGTATCAGGGAAAATGTATGGAGTAAAAAGTACATACCTTTCTTTAGGAATGTAGTGATGTAAAAGTAAAAGTATTAAAAAATATAAATAGCAAAGTAAAGTACAGATACCCCAAAAAACAACTTAAGTAATACTTTAAAGTATTCAAACAGAGAGGGATGCTATGTTAGCTAGCTGGCTATAGTTATCCAACACTGGAACTCTTCCAAGTCAAGGTAAGCTTTTGGTTTTATTATTTTATTGCCACTGGGGCCCGGCGATGTAACTGCTTAACTGCTTGCTGTACACTGTACTGCATGATTGTAGCGGGTTTACTAACACATCAGGTCTAGAAGCTATGTTGACTATGACGGTAGCTAATATGTGACAACGATGTAGGCTGTGTGTAGCGGTTATTGCTTATGGCATGAAGGTTTGGCTTGGAAAGTGTTTTTTGCCTGGTCACAGACAATTGTTGTGCTGTGCACTGAAGTCCACAAGCGAAGGGAAAGGGTTATACAAAGACCAATGTTATCATGCTGTTTGTATGTGGCTGCTATGAAAGTGAACTGTGTTTGCGGGTGATCAGGGATGTGTGGATTCATTCTGCCGATTCTGTTGAAAAACTTTTCTTATACGGAAGCAAATGGAACAAAACGGGAAAAAACATATCTGAATTTGTCTAAGAGAAACTCTCTTTTGCAACTGCTTGGAGTAATGATTACATCCTAGATCAGCTAGATGCAGGCAAGAGTGGGCAAGGTGGTATTGAATGTGTTTGTCTGTCATCTAGATTACTATATTTTTTCTCTCTCCCTGTGTACCCTAATAATGGCGCCGGAGGGGATGGCTGCTGTTTTACGGGCTCCTAACCAACTGTGCTCTTTATTTTATTTTTTCACATTGTTTGTAACTTATTTTGTACATAATGTTGCTGCTACCGTCTCTTATGAAAAGAGTTTCTGGACATCAGAACAGCGATTACTCACCTCAAACTGGACAAAGATTTTTTTCTTTAACGAGTCCGACACAAAGGATATGCTGCTTTCTCGAGACCAGGCCCAAATCCCCATCATTCACGTGAAGAAAAGACAGAGATAAAGGGGGCGGAGGTCATGGTGCCTTGTGAGAATTCGTAGGCGAGTGAGTAAACCTCCACTACCATCTGTACTATTGGCCAACGTGCAATCATTGGAAAACAAAATGGATGATATACAATTAAGACTATCCTACCTACGAGACATTAAAAACTGGAATATCTTATGTTTCATAATATAATATAGTAATATAGATATAATAATATAGTAATATAATATAGATAATATAGAGCTGGCTGGGTTTTCCGTGCATCGGCAGGACAGAGCAGCTACATCTGGTAAGACAAGGGGCGGGTGTGTGTGTCTATTTGTCAATAACAGCTGGCGCGCGATGTATAATATTAAAGAAGTCTCGAGGTATTGCTCACCTGAGGTAGAGTACCTCATGATAAGCTGTAGACCACACTATCTACCAAGAGAGTTCTCATCTATATTATTCGTAGCCGTCTATTTACCACCACAAACCGATGCTTGCACTAAGACCGCACTCATCGAGCTGTATAAGGCCATAAGCGACTATGCTCATCCAGAAGCGGCGCTCCTAGTGTCCGGGGACTTTAATGCAGACCACCTTTACTCCACACACAGAGACGCATACAAAGCTCTGCCTCGCCTCCATTTGGTAAATCTTACCAAAGTTCTATCCTCCTGATTCCTGCTTACAAGCAAAAACTAAAGAAGGCAGAACCAGTGACTCGCTCAATACGTAAGTGGTCAGATGACTCGGATGCTAAACTACAGGACTGTTTTGCTAGCACAGACTGGAATATGTTCCGGGATTCATCCAGTGGCATTAAGGAGTACACCACCTTAGTCACCGGCTTCATCAATAAGTGCATCAACGACGTCGTCCCCACAGTGACTGGTCGTACATATCCCAACCAGAAGCCATGGATTACAAGCAACATCCGCAATGAGCTAAAGGGTAGAGCTGCCGCTTTCAAGGAGTGGAACACTAATCTGGACGCTTATAAGAAATCCTGCTACGCCCTCAGACAAACCATCAAACAGGCGTCAATACAGAACTAAGATTGAATTTTACTACACCGGCTCTGATGCTTGTCGGATGAGGCAGGGCTTGGAAACTATTACGGACTACAAAGGGAAACCCAGCCGCGAGCTGCCCAGTGACGCGAGCCTACCAGACGAGCTTAATGCTTTTTATGCTCGCTTCTAAACAAGCAACACTGAAGCATGCATGAGACCACCGGCTGTTCCGGACGACTGTGTGATCACGCTCTCCATAGCCGATGTGAGCAAGACCTTTTAACAGGTCAACATTCACAAAGCCTCTGGGACAGACGGATTACCAGGACGTGTTCTCAAAGCACGCACGGACCAACTGGCAAGTGTCTTCACTGACATTTTCAACCTCTCCCTGACCGAGTCTGTAATACCTACATGTTTCAAGCAGACCACCATAGTCCCTGTGCCCAAGAAAGTGAAGGTAATCTGTCACAACAGTGGTAGGCCTGATTACAAACAAAGATGAGACAGCCTATAGGGAGGAGGTCAGAGACCTGACAGTGTGATGCCAGGACAATGACCTCTCCCTCAATGTGAGCAAGACAAAGGAGCTGATCGTGCACTACAGGAAAAGGCGGACCAAACAGGCACCATTAACATCGACAGGGCTGTAGTGGAGCGGATCAAGAGTTTCAAGTTCCTTGGTATCCACATCACCGACGAACTATCATGATCCAAACAGACCAAGACAGTCGTGAAGAGGGCACGACAACACCTTTTCCCTCTTCGGAGACTGAAAATATTTGACATGGGTCCCCAGATCCTCAAAAAGTTCTACAGCTGCACCATTGAGAGCATCCTGACCGGTTGCATCACCGCCTGGTGTGGGAACTGCTCGTCGCCTTAAGGTGCTACGGAGGGTAGTGCGCACGGCCCAGTACGTCACTGGGGCTAAGCTTCCTGCAATCCAGGTCATATATACTAGGTGGTGTCAAAGGAAGGCCCAAAAATTTGCCAAAGACTCCAGCCACCCTAGTCATAGACTGTTCTCTCTGCTATCGCACGGAAAGCGGTACCGGAGCGCCAAGTCTAGGACCAAAATGCCCTTTTACAGCTTCTACCTGTCACAATTTATGGCTTATAAGACTGCTGAACAATTAATCAAATGGCCACCTGGACTATTTACATTGACACCCCCTTATTTTTACACTGCTGCTACTCGCTGTTTATTATCTATGGATAGTCACTTTACCACTACCTACATGTACAAATTACCTTGACTAGCCTGTACCCCCGCACATTGACTCGGTACCGGTACCTCCTGTTTGTAGCCTCGTTATTTTTATTTTATTGTGTTACTTTATTTGTTATTTTTTTAACTTTAGTTTATTTAGTTTTATATTTTCTTAACTCTATTTCTTGAACAGCATTGTTGGTTAAGGGCTTGTAATTAAGCATTTCACAGTAAGGTCTACACCTGCATGTGACAAATACAATTTGATTTGATTTGATGAGTAAAAATAGATGAGTAAAAAAAAAAAGCAGACATTGAATATTCCTTTGAGCATGGTGAAGTTATTAATTACACTTTTGATGGTGTATCAATACACCCAGTCACCACAAAGATACAGGCATCCTTCCTAACTCAGTTGACGGAGAGGAAGGAAACAGCTCAGGAATTTCACCATGAAGCCAATGGTGACTTTAAAACAGTTACTGAGATTAATGGCTGTGATACAGTTGAAGTCGGAAGTTTACATACACCTTAGCCAAATACATTTAAACTCAGTTTTTCACAATTGCTGACATTTAATCCTAGTAAGAATTCCCTGTCTTAGGTCAGTTAGGATCACCACTTTATTTTAAGAATGTGAAATGTCAGAATGATAGTAGAGAGAATGATTTATTTCAGCTTTTATTTCTTTCATCACATTCCCAGTGTGTCAGAAGTTTACATACACTCAATAAGTATTTGGTAGCATTGCCTTGAAATTATTTAACTTGGGTCAAATGTTTGGGGTAGCCTTCCACAAGCTTCCCACAATAAGTTGGTTGAATTTTGGCCCATTCCTCCTGACAGAGCTGGTGTAACTGAGTCAGGTTTGTAGGCCTCCTTGCTCGTACACGCTTTTTCAGTTCAGCCCACAAATTTTCTATAGGATTGAGGTCAAGGCTTTGTGATGGCCACTCCAATACCTTGACTTTGTGGTCCTTAAGCCATTTTGCCACAACTTTGGAAGTATGCTTGGGGTCATTGTCCATTTGGAAGACCCATTTGCAACCAAGCTTTACCTTCCAGACTGATATCTTGAGATGTTGCTTCAATATATCCACATACTTTTCCTGCCTCATGAAGCCATCTATTTTGTGAAGTGCACCAGTCCCTCCTGCAGCAAAGCACCCCCACAATATGATGCTGCCACCCCCGTGCTTCACGGTTGGGATGTTGTTCTTCGGCTTGCAAGCCTCCCCCTTTTTTCTCCAAACATAACGATGGTCATTATGGCCAAACAGTTCTATTTTTGTTTCATCAGACCAGAGGACATTTCTCCAAAAAGTACAATCTTTGTCCACATGTGCAGTTGCAAACCGTAGTCTGGCTTTCTTATGGCGGTTTTGGAGCAGTGGCTTCTTCCTTGCTGAGCGGCCTTTCAGGTCATGTTGATATAAGACTCGTTTTACTGTGGATATAGATACTTTTGCACCTGTTTCCTCCAGCATCTTCACAAGGTCCTTTGCTGTTGTTCTGGGATTGATTTGCACTTTTCGCACCAGAGTACGTTCATCTCTAGGAGACTGAACGCGTCTCCTTCCTGAGCGGTAGGACGGCTGCATGGTCCCATGGTGTTTATACTTGCGTACTATTGTTTGTACAGATGAACGTGGTACCTTCAGGCGTTTGGAAATTGCTCCCAAGCATGAACCAGACTTGTGGAGGTCTCCAATTTTGTTTTCTGAGGTCTTGGCTGATTTCTTTTGATTTTCCCATGATGTCAAGCAAAGAGGCACTGAGTTTGAAGGTAGACCTTGAAATTCATCCACAGGTACACCTCCAATTGACTCAAATTATGTCAATTAGCCTATCAGAAGCTTCTAAAGCCATGACATAATTTTCTGGAATTTTCTAAGCTGTTTAAAGGCACAGTCAACTTAGTGTATGTATACTTCTGACCCACTGGAATTGTGATACAGGCAATTA
The DNA here is from genome assembly GCF_016432855.1 of Salvelinus namaycush. NCBI lineage: Eukaryota > Metazoa > Chordata > Actinopteri > Salmoniformes > Salmonidae > Salvelinus > Salvelinus namaycush. The sequence continues at coordinate 31,612,705 of NC_052315.1, forward strand.
TAAGTGAAATAATCTGTCTGTAAACAATTGTTGGAAAAATGACTTGTGTCATGCACAAAGTAGATGTCCTAACCGACTTGCCAAAACTATAGTTTATTAACAAGAAATTTGTGGATTGGTTGAAAAACGAGTTTTAATGACTCCAACCTAAGTGTATGTAAACTTCCGACTTCAACTGTATGAAGGTATGAAACTCATGACTCCATTCTATGAGCACCACAATTACTGTCTGTTTCTCCTTGTGAAAGCCAAACACTGTAAGACCGTATTTTATAACTTAGCTAATCATGTTGGCAATTTGAATAAGCTTTCAAATTATGCCCACCTGACCCATTTCGTGGTTCATAATTGACCGTTTTTGGATTCCGTAAAACAACAACAGTAATTGTGTGATGGGGGGATGCAGGGATGTGTTCCAAAAAACAACAACACGTTTGCTTGCTTCAGTTCCTCAACAACACAGCTAAGAGAGCTCAAAAAAGCACCTAATTGTCAATGGTGTGTACGGGAGGCAAAGTCAGGTGCAGGAGAGCAGAGTGTAGTGAACAGGCACACTTTAATTCCGTTCCACAAAGTACAGCACATAAAAACAATAACGTGCCAAAAACACGGAACATGGCAAAAGTAAAACGCCCGATAATAATCCACGTCACAAACAAACAATTACACACAAAGACATGATGGGAAACAGAGGGCTAAATGCATGTAGAATGATTAGGGAATGAAAACCAGGTGTGTATGGGACAAGACTGTCACGATCTTGGAAATGAGCGGATCAAGGCGCAGCGTGAGTATAGTTCCACATACTTATATAAGTGAAACTAACAAAACAAAATAACAAAACTTTCAAAGACCGTGAGGACGTAGTGCCCAAACACACTAACAAACAATCAATATCCCACAAAACACAGGTGGGGAAATAGCTACCTAAATATGATCCCCAATCAGAGGCAACGATAAACAGCTGCCTCTAATTGGGAACCACATTAGCACCAACATAGAAATAGATATACTAGATCACCCCCCCCACCTTTGGGGTGGGGTACTGCGTGACAGTACCCCACCCCAAAGGTGCTAACTCCGGCCGCAAAACCTGAAACCAAATAGGGAGGGTAGGGGGGGTGATTAGTGTCGGTGGCGGCTCCGGTGCAGGTTGTAGCCCCCGCCCAGACCCTGGATCCGGCCATGGCGCCGGGCTGAACGCCGTGCCTGGACTGGGCATCGGCGCGAAGGAGGGCTCCGGCCATTGAGCTGGGTTGAACGCTGTGCCTGGACTGGGCACCGGCGCAGAGGAAGGCTCCGGCCTTGGAGCAGGACTGGACGCCGTGCCTGGACTGGGCACCGGCGCAAAGGAAGGCTCCCGCCATGGAGCGGGACTGGACACCGTGCCTGGACTGGCCACTGGTGCAGAGGAAGGCTCCTGCCCTGGAGCGGGACTGGACGCCGTGCCTGGACTGGACACCGGCGCAGAGGAAGGCTCCTGCCATGAAGCTGGGTTGGCCGCCGTGCCTGGACTGAGCACCGGCGCAGTAGAAAGCTCCAGCCATGGAGCAGGACTGGACACCGTGCCTGGACTGGGCATCGGTGCATAGGAAGGCTCCCGCCATGGAGAGGGACTGGACACCGTGCCTGGACTGGCCACCGCCGCAGAGGAAGGCTCCCGCCCTGGAGCGGGACTGGACGCCGTGCCTGGACTGGACACCGGCGCAGGGGAAGGCTACTGCCACGGAGCTGGGTTGGCCGCCGTGCCTGGACTGAGCACTGACGCAGTAGAAAGCTCCGGCCATGGAGCTGGACTGGACGCCGTGCCTGGACTGGGCACCGGTGCAGAAGGCGGCTCCGGCCATGGAGCGGGACTGGACGCCGTGCATGGAAGGTCCGGTCCGTTGACCCTCGCTGGAGGTTCCGGACCGTTGACCGTCGCTGGAGGTTCCGGACCGTGCACCGTCGCTGGAGGTTCCGCACTGTGGACCGTCGCAGGAGGTTCCGGACTGTGGACCGTCGCAGGAGGTTCCGGACTGTGGACCGTCGCAGGAGGTTCCGGACTGTGGACCGTCGCAGGAGGTTCCGGACTGTGGACCGTCGCAGGAGGTTCCGGACTGTGGACCGTCGCAGGAGGTTCCGGACTGTGAACCGTCGCCGGAAGCTCTAGACTGGGGACCGTCGTCGGAAGCTCTGGACTGTGAATGCGCACTGGAGGTCTAGTGCGTGGAGCCGGTACAGGTGGCACCGGACTGGTGACACGCACTTCAGGGCGAGTGCGGGGAGCAGGCACAGGACGCACCGGACTGGGGAGGCGCACCGGAGGCCTGGTGCGTGGAGCCGGCACAGGTGGTACCGGACTGGTGACACACACTTCAGGGCGAGTGCGGGGAGCAGGCACAGGACGTATCGGACTGGGGCCACGCACTTCAGGGTGAGTGCGAGGAGCTGGCACAGGACGCACCGGACTGGGAAGACGCACTGGAGGCCTAGTGCGTGGAGCCGGCACAGGTGGTACCGGACTGGTGACACACTTCAGGGCGAGTGCGTGGAGCAGGCACAGGACGTACCTGACTGGGGACACGCACTTCAGGGCGAGTGCGAGGAGGAGACACAGGACGTACCGGACTGGGGAGGCGCACTGGAGGCCAGAAGCGTGGAGCCAGCCCAGGTTGCACCAGACTGCTAACCGGATCCTCTGGTCGGATGTTGAGCAGAACACACTTGCACAACATCTCTCTCTCTCTCCTAACTTCTCCAATGCCTCCCTGACAGTCTCTGGCACTTCAGGGCAAGTACAGGAAGCAGGCACAGGACGTACCGGGCTGGGGACACGCACTTCAGGGAGAGTGCGAGGAGGAGACACAGGACGTACCGAACTGGGGAGGTGCACTGGAGGCCAGATGCGTGGAGCCGGCCCCGGTTTCACCGGACTGATGACACGCTCCTCCAAACGCCTGCGTTGCCGCATACTCCTAGCCAATTCCATTCTCTGGTATCCCTCCTCACACTGTTCCATCGACTCCCAGGCGGGCTCTGGTACTCTCCTTGGGTCGACCGACCACCTCTCTATCTCCTCCCAAATGGTCTCTGGCTCTTCCCTCTGCTCAGCCGCCAGCTCCATGTGCCCCCCCCCCCCAAAAAAAATCTTGGGGTTTCTGTGGCCCCGGTCCCCGGCGTTGTCGCCGTCCTCCTTGCGTCCTCTGCGACTCCTGCCAAGGAAGGGTCTCCTGTCCTTCCATGATTTCTTCCCAGGTCCAACTTATGTTTCCCATCGTTGCACGCTGCTTGGTCCTTGTTTGTTGGGATATTCTGTCACGATCTTGGAAATGAGCGGACCAAGGCACAGCGTGAGTATAGTTCCACATATTTATATAAGTGAAACTAACAAAACAAAATAACAAAACTTACAAAGACCGTGAGGACGTAGTGCCCAAACACACTAACAAACAATCAATATCCCACAAAACACAGGTGGGGAAATAACTACCTAAATATATCCCCAATCAGAGGCAACGATAAACAGCTGCTCCGTATTGGGAACCACATTAGCACCAACATAGAAATAGATATACTAGATCACCCCCTAGTCACACCCTGACCTACTACACCATAGAGTACCAAGGGCTCTCTATGGTCAGGGTGTGACAAAGTCAAAACAAATGGACATATGAAAAATGGAGCGGCGATGGCTAGAAAGCCGGTGACGTCGATCGCCGAACGTCGCCCGAACAAGGATAGGAGCCAACTTCGGCGGAAGTCGTGACACTAATAGTTGAAGGCTCTTTCCTTGAGAATTTAAATTACTTAGGAACTGTGCACACTTTGGAGAGGTGTGTGGACCCTTGTCATTTTGTTGCACTGACCCCAAATCTTCCATGAATATTCTTATTATGTTACTAAATGTATCCAGAGTATTTTCTGATTTCAATGTTGACAAATAATGTGAAAAGTTCAGTTAATGTAAAATGAACTTAAAATCAATAGTGTAATGTTTTGATTCAATCTTGTGTCGGGTGGACTGTTTGGTCCTTATCTTTGGTCTGATAATTTCTCCATAATCTCCAAAGTGTTCCCTTTCAATTGCTACCATGGTTATGCATATGCTACTCATATTTCTTTTGTTAGAAACATTTTAATTTGGCCCTATCCATATAGGCCAATTCTCACGAGTGTAAATGATTAAAGCAATCTGTCTCGTAAAGAATAAGTTATTCATCAATTGGTGAATCTCAAAGTATTTCCAGAGGAGATCTAAGGAATTGAGGAAAGATTGTGTCTGTGTTTCACCAGAGTACTGTGGCTGTCTGAATGGGGGCTGGTGTCAGGAGGGAGGTGTGTGTGACTGTGCACAGTTCCAGGCCCTCGGAGACCGCTGCCAGATCAGTGAGTAACACACACACATCTTGAACCTAGAACCACAATGTATGTTTCATTTTGGTGTGTGTGTGCTTGCATGAGAGTCAGACTGACACATCCATCAGCAACCATTAATAAGCTGTCCACACTGTCATAAATAACCACACACACACACAGGCGCGCACACACAGGCGCACACACACACACACACACACACACACACACACACACACACACACACACACACACACACACACACACACACACACACACACACACACACACACACACACACACACACTCACCAATCCATAGTGTGTATGATTAAGTCTGGGGGATTAGGGTTGAGTTTCTGTAGACTACACAGGGTCTCTATACATCAGAGATGGGTCTCTAGTAGAGCCTCTATAGCAGTGGTCACCAACCTTTTCTGAGTCAAGATCACTTTCAGTGAGCAAGAAAAGCAAGCTGAGATCTACGCTCAGATTTTTTTTTTTTACATTAACCTCACACAAACAGTTTTGTAGGAATGAGGTTTGGACAGTAGGCCTAATACATTATCACAACATATTGGCTATATAATTGGCCTGCCAATATTGTTAAACAGAACATATTATATTTCAAAACTGAAGCTTTGATAACAAAATAGATCAGTTGGTTTAGCACTTTTTTATTTTACTGGATTGATGGTTCCTTCATCTGATGGTCAACGAGGTCAAATCACGACGTCAGTGGACTTCAGGTCGAAAAATCGGAGCTCTAGAAAGATGCCCGAGTTTCCGACTTGAAATTCCCGGGTTGGATGACCGTTCAAAACTATTTTTCCCAACCACCTCTCACGGTGCATGCTCTCGCTTTCCTTTCCTCCGGTGAGACTGACCAGAGAGAGGGGACATCATCTTCCACCTGATGACGAAACTCGAGTGCACCGCATCTGCCTCATGCACAAATTAATGTTGTTCCTATGACCACAGAAAGTTTAATATTATTTCATATTAAAATCGACACGATGAGCTGCTAATAATAATAAAACGCAGGGCTATCGATACTTGGCTACTCATTCATTGCATTTGTACAGAGTACGGAGAAACGCGTTTTGTAATAGTGTTGAATAAAAACAGTGACAGTGCTGAATTTAAACATGAACTCATTCATAAAAACAGCAGCTCTTTGCTGTATTCGTTGACAGTCTCTCTGTGGTCATGGTTTTAAAAGTTATTAAATCTTACGTAGGCTAGTAGCCTATTAAACTTGGCTGTGGCCAGGGTCATGGAAGCTCTGTAGCCACGGTGATTTGAGCTATCCGATTGGGCAGCGCAGTAGGTGCACTCGATTTAGTCACAGATTTGCCGGTCCACCGGGTAGGTGGAGTTTGTCTCATGAATCAAGTTCACCTACTGGCAACAGCTCAACACGATTTAAAAAAGGAGCGCAAGCCTTTATCGTTCGTTGGCTTTTCTACAGAAATATTTGGTGATCGACTAGGAATCGCGATCGACCGGCTGGCAACCACTGCTCTATAGTAATACCTTGCCTGAGACCTAAAGTAGTGTTTCCCTCACCCAACCACCATGGTTTTGTTGGCGCGATGGTAAGCACACTAGCATCAGGATATGAAGTGTTGTTGTTCGGTTCTCATGCTGGGTGTGGCAGATGAACTCTGATACACACTGTTCCTGTCAACCAAGTACCTACCTGGCTAAAGTACCACCAGAGCACCAACACTGTTAGACAGTGGGTGTAGTTGGCTGGGTATGGCACAGAGACGGGGTTCCCTGTAACTGAGCAGCTTTTAGTGAGCTAGCACTGTGAACCCCCTCCCCATGCCCCCCACACACAAACAAACACACGAGCGCACCATCATGCCAATTCAGAGTTGAGATAAGCGTGCACAACTCAGAGTGTGTGTGTGTGTGTACATGTAGTTCCTAACCAGGGCCAGGACAGAGATGGGATCTGCAGGTCTTGGGGTCAGCACCACTATGAGACGTTCGATGGCAGCTACTTCTACTACCCTGGAACCTGCTCCTACATACTGGCCCAGGACTGCCGCTCAGCCACACCACAGTACACTGTGTGGGTCCATAACAGCCGTGTGTGTGAGGGCAGTGTGTACTCCTGTCCCAGGGCTCTCAGTCTCTTCTTCCCCAACGAGGAGGAGATCCACATCTCTGGATACCAAGTCCACCAGGGGGGCCGCAGGTGGGTGGGATATGGAGGAATGTGTATGTTTTCTGTTGTAATGTGTGTGTGTGTGTGTGTGTGTGTGTGTGTGTGTGTGTGCGTGTGCGTGTGCGTGTGCGTGTGCGTGTGTGTGTGTGTGTGTGTGTGTGTGTGTTTCTGTGCCTGTGTGCATGTGTGTGTGCAGAGATGGGCAGTATTTGAAACATCTATTTTAATTAAGTATTTTGTCATTTGAATTACACTCCAGTGTATTTTATATTTTCAAAATACTGTAATTTGTATGTTCAAAATACAAAATAATTGTATACCATTTTTTTTTATAGAAGTTCATATTTTGTGTCCACCCTTTCACCCTGCAATGGTATCAGAAGTCTGATAGTACTATGGTGTGATAAAAGGGTGTGCTAAATGAACTAAATATAAATGTATATGTAAAAATGAACAATTGCAAAGCATGCTGAGTATTATTCTAATGAGCTCCGGCCGAAACAATACACAGTGTGCTTTGAAGTTCTTTTTGGTATATTCATTTTCACATATACATTTACATATTGGTCATTGAGCAGACACACGTATCCAGAGTGACTTGCTCAACTAAGGTAGTTAAACAACAACATATCACAGTCATAGCCAGTAAAAATATGTTGCTGCTGTTCGGCCAGCCACTTGCAAATGTATAAATTTATTAAAAATACATTACAAAACACATGTATTTTGTAGTTTATTTTGATACATTGATCTTTATGGTATTTTGTATCTGTATTTTGTAATTGTATTTTGAAATGTTTGCCTATCCCTGCATATGTGCATAGGCTGAGCCTGCCCCAAACAATAGGAGGTGTGTTTATAGAGCGTCTGGCTGACTACCTTCTGGTGAAGAGTGTGTTTGGCTTCTCTCTGGCGTGGGACGGAGAGAGCGGAGTATATCTGAAGATGTCTGAACAGCACCACGGCACCCCCTGTGGCCTCTGCGGGAACTATAACAACCTGCCCAACGATGACCTCACCACTGCCCGTGGTGAGACACACACACTCACTCACTCACAATACTCACACACACCTCATCAAAGCCCACTGTAAGACTGGACAGATGGGTCCAACCAGCCTCTTATCCTCCTTCCTCCACCCATCTCTTATCCTCTATCTCAGCACCCAATCATCCTTCCATCACAACCTTTCTCCTCTCAGCACCGTAGGGAACCATTATAGTTATTATTACTGAGGAAGAGGCCGTAGTCCTGTAACATGACCTAGACAGGAGAGGAGAGTGGGAAACGAAGAGGAGAAGAGAGGAGAGAGGGAAAAGAGTACAAAGGGGACAGGAGAGCAGAGAGGAGAAGAGAGGTAGGAAAGGAGACGAGCTGAAAGCAGAGGAGAGGAGAAGAGAGAAAAGTAGAGCAGAGCGTAGCAGAGGGTAGCAGAGGAGAGAAGTTATTTTAATATACAGTCATTATACAGTTATTCTATTATATTGGATTATTTTCAGGCATGTAGAGGAAGGATCCCTAACCATGTGTGTGCATGTTTCGTGTGTGTGTCTGTGTGTAGGTGTGCAGACAGAGGAGCCAGCAGTGTTTGCTAACAGCTGGTCAGTAGATCTGCCCCATGAGAGAGGCTGTCCTCTGGTGGACATAGACTTCACTGGACCCTGTCACTCTGAGTCTGATATGGACGTAAGAGTTGTCTGTCTGTGTCTGTCTGTCTGTTTGGAACGTATTACTTGAACCTAGGTTCTCAGTGTGCCATAAGACTGTAGAATGATTTTCTGTGTTTATTTTATTATGTTGATGTTTGTGTATGTGTGTGTAGGATGCCATAGAGAAGTGCAGTGCTCTCCTGTTCTTCCCCTTCCTGTCCTGTCATGATAACATTGATCCAAACCCCTACGTGGCCAGCTGTGTCGCCGACCTCTGTGTGTAAGTCACACCCCAGTATGTGTGTGTGTGTGTGTGTGTGTGTGTGTGTGTGTGTGTGTGTGTGTGTGTGTGTGTGTGTGTGTGTGTGTGTGTGTGTGTATGTGTGTGTGTGTGTGTGTGTGTGTGTGTGTGTGTGTGGGTGTGTGTGTGTGTGTGTGTGTGTGTGTGTGTGCGTGTGTGCGTGCGTGCGTGTGTGCGTGCGTGAGTGAGTTGCCTGTCTGTCTTCTGGCTGACTATTGTCTAAGTGTTGTCTCACTATTCTCTGAATGTTGTGTGAGTGTTGTCTGAGTGTTGTCTGAATGCTCTCTGACAGTTGTCTGAGTGTTGTCTGACTGTTGTCTGAGTATTTCTGACTGTTGTCTGCTGTGATCCAGGTCTGATGATGAGGAGACGTTTTGTCGTGCGTTGGTGGAGTATACACGAGCCTGCAGCCATGTAGGATACCCTGTACGAGAGTGGCGAGACAGCTTCCCTTCCTGCAGTCAGTAGCATTATACTAACCTAACTTAACGATGCAGTCCAGGATCTTAACGGGAAATTTCAAAAATGTTATAGTTCATATTCATCTTCTCCAGCACCACCCCAACATCAACATATGTGAAAATGGCGCGTTTCTACACTACCGTTCAAAAGTTTGGGGTCACTTAGAAATGTCCTTGTTTTTGAAAGAAAAGCACATTTTTTGTCTATTAAAATAACATAAAATTGACCAGAAATACAGTGTAAATATTGTTAATGTTGTAAATAACTATTGTAGCTGGAAACGGCTGATTATTTATGGAATATCTACAAAAGCGTACAGAGGCCCATTATTAGCTACCATCACTCCTGTGTTCCAATGGCATTTTGTGTTAGCTAATCCAAGTTTATCATTTTAAAAGGCTAATTGATCATTAGAAAACCCTTTTGCAATTATGTTAGCACAGCTGAAAACTGTAGTCCTGATTAAAGAAGCAATAAAACTGGCCTTCTTTAGACTAGTTGAGTATCTGGAGCATCAGCATTTGTGGGTTCGATTACAGGCTCAAAATGGCTAGGAACAAAGACTTTCTTCTGAAACTCGTCAGTCTCTTCTTGTTCTGAGAAATGAAGGCTATCCCATGCGAGAAATTGCCAAGAAACTGAAGATCTGGTACAACGCTGTGTACTTTCTGTATGTTTTATGGAAATAATATATATGAAGATAAGTGTTTCCAAGGACATCATCGGTGTGCATCATGTGATTTTAACCAATTATAAGTAGGCTTTGTCTACTAATTGCCTACTAGGTGCCTACTAATTGGTTGATGATGTCATTGGAAACACTTATCTTCCTCTATCTTTTTTATTACAAAACATGGATACGCGCAATTTTCACATATGTTGATGTTGCGGTGGTGCTGGAGATGACTATTAAGTAGGGGGGGGAAATCTATTTCCCATTCCGCACAACTAATTTGCAACATATTGTACGAATTGGATTCGTTGCATATCATACAAATTGCCAAAACAATTATGAGAATAATCTTTTGCATGACGAAACATATCATACGAAATGGATGACGGAGTACACAACTGGATGATGTAGTACACAGTAAACGGGGACCCGTTTTGGCTCGTTTGCACCACTTCCAAAACTACTGGCTGAAATGTTCTAAAAGTTCTGGAGCATAACATTAACCCCAACCTTTAATTGACAGTTAGCTAAATTATTACTGCAGTAAGTTCTTCATTTGACTGTTCCGTAGATGATGGTTGTGAGGAGAGTTTTGTCCATAGAGACTGTATTAGCTGCTGCCCTCCCACCTGTACCTTTGACAAGGAATGTCTGGGAACCAACTTGCACTGTCTGGACGGATGCTACTGCCCTGACGGTACACACAAACACACTTATCCACACACGTCGCATGCACACACGCACACACACACTCCATCTCACCCTCTGTGTCCGACTATTTTAGGGTTGATTCTACAGAATGGGACGTGTATAGCAGTGTCTCAGTGTCCTTGTGTCTATCACGGCACCTCATACACACAGGGACACACTCTGGAGCAGGGCTGCAGCGTCTGGTGAGTGTGTGTGTGTGTGACTTGTGTGTGTGTTCATGTGTGTGGGTGTGTTTGTGTGTCGCTAACCTGTCGTGTATTTACAGTGTGTGTATGGGAGGAGTGTGGAACTGCACAGAGAACAACTGTACAGGTGAGCTAACCTCTGAAGTCATATGATCAGAAACTCATATGCTGAATGATCCAATGTCACACATTTCAATGCCTGCCGGCCTGCCTGCCTGCCTGCCTACCTTCTTCTTTCTTTCTCTTTCTATCTCTCTCTCTCAGCGGAGTGTTCAGTAGTCGGTGATGTGTTTGTGACGTCGTTCGATGGGAGGATGTTCCTGCAGCCGGGGGCGTGTCAGTACGTCTTGGTTAAGAGCCGGATTGGCAACAGATTCACTGTTACCGTTCAGTACACCACCTGCACAGAGGTAACACACACACACAAACACATATTGCAGTATACCACCTTCACATAGGTAACACACACACAATCTGAAACAATCTTGTGTGTGTGTGTGTGTGTGTGTGTGTGTGTGTGTGTGTGTGTGTGTGTGTGTGTGTGTGTGTGTGTGTGTGTGTGTGTGTGTGTGTGTGTGTGTGTGTGTGTGTGTGTGTGTGTGTGTGTGTGCGTGCGTGTGTGTGTGTGTGTGTGTACAGGCCCAGCAGCAGGCGTGTATCCAGTCGGTGACAGTGGTACTGGATGAAAATGTTAGTCACCAGGTGACTCTGACCCGAGAGGGGGAGGTGCTTATAGGGGTCAACCCCGCTCCCACCTTACCCTACACCGATGGTACGATACAATCAACTTACAATTGATACTCCTATCATTACTTCTGATAATATGCAGTATGATACGGATAACATCAGGTATAGAGAGAACAGTAATGGTCCCAACACAGCCTTGTGGAACACCTTATTTAACATCAGATTTAATATGTGTTTATGTGAATAGATGTAGTGGAGGTGCAGAGGCTAACATCGGTGTTCGTCCAGCTGAGGACCTTGCTTGGACTGCGTCTGCAGTATGACGGGCGTGGTGGGCGCGTCTACCTACAACTGGACAGCCAATGGCGCGGGAACACGCTGGGCCTTTGTGGAACCTTCAACGGAAATCTTCGGGACGACTTCCTGTAAGGAAACTACTTCCTCTCATATTGACTCCTAAATGTTCTTTGGAGAAAAGGTTTAGGGCATTTCTATCTGAGGCATTTGAGTAAAAGAGTATTACATTAAGTATATTCATGACATTTTGGTCTGTGTGCGTATAGTTCTCCAGCAGGGATGATAGAGGGGACTCCCCAGCTCCATGCTAACTCCTGGAGGGTCTCATCTGCTTGCTCCGCCCCCATCAACCAGCCAATCATCGACCCCTGTGAGATGAACCAGCACAACGGTAACCTCTCACCCCTGACCTCAAAACTCTAACCCTGACCTCCACTGACTGCTTGATATATCTTCACGTTTTGCTGCAGCCATATCCTCTCAAAAGCTGAGAAGTGTGTGTGTGTGTTACAGTGTTCTATGCCTCTCTATGTGAGGTTTTGTTGGGGAGTGTGTTTTCTCCCTGCCATGGTTACGTCAGTCCCAGTGTGTACCAGCAACAGTGTCGCTACCAGGCATGTCGCTGTGGAAACACCTGTCTGTGTACGGCCTTGGCCCACTACACTTACCTCTGCTCCAAACACCATGTTGCTGTCAACTACAGGGCCCACGTCTCAGAGTGTGGTGAGTCTGGGCAGTGGAGAGCTGGAGAATGATATGTCTGTGTGTAACGGTGGTGTGTCTACACTGTAAAAAGTAGGTTACTGTACATTTACAGTAAAATACTGGCAGCACAGAAGTCAGTAAATTACTGTAGATTTACAGGACCTTTACTGGAACATATATTTACAGCCTATTACTGTAACACCTGACTACAGCAACATGCTGTATTTCTGGAATGTACAGTGCATTACTTGAAGCACAGCGGTTAGTAAACTGTAGCAGATTTACAGTGCAGGCAGCTAGTCCCAATGATGGGCAGTATTTCTGTTACGTAGTATTTGATATACAATGAGCTCCGAAAGTATTTGGACAGTGACAATTTTGTTGTTGTTTTGGCTCTGTACTTCAGCACCTTGGATTTGAAATGATACAATGACTATGAGGTTAAAGTGCCGACTGTCAGCTTTTTTTTGAGGGTATTTCCATCCGTATCGGGTGAACCGTTTAGAAGTTACAGCACTTTTTGTACATAGTCCCCCCCATTTTAGGGGACCAAAAGTATTGGGACAATTTCACTTTATATGTGTATTAAATTACTAAAAAGTTAAGTATTTGACCCCATATTCATAGCATACAATGAGTACATCAAGCTTGTGACTACAAATTTGTTGGATGCATTTGCTGTTTGTTTTGGTTGTGTTTCAGATTATTTTGTGCCCAATAGAAATGAATGGCAAATAATGTATTGTGTCATTTTGAAGTCACTTTTATTGTAAATAAGAACAGAATATGTTTCTTAACACTTCTACATTAATGTGAAGGAATCCTGAATAATGACGTGTGAGAAAGTTACAGAGGCATAAATATCATACCCCCCCAAAAATGCTAACCTCCCCTGTTATTGTAATTGTAATGGTGAGAGGTTAACATGTCTTGGGGGTAGGATATTTGTGCGTCTGTAACTTTCTCACTCATCATTATTCTAGATGCCTAAACAAAGACTTCCAAACTGGCCGTGATTACAGGGCAAAACAGACCAAAAGGACTTGGCAAAACACTTAACCTGGAAAGGTTTAAGACTTGATGCCACTGATCTGTTCCATATCCACATGCAATTGTTAGAGCACTACTACCACATACTGTTTGAGTTCAATTGGTACAGCATTCTCACGAATTTACAAGGCACGCCTCAAAATATGTTAATAATCCAGCAACTCTTTCCCCCCCCACAATGCAACATAATTTCCAGAATACTGCACTACAACAAAACCACAATAAAGTACTTTATTGTTAAATTGTATTGTAATAAAATTGAATATGTAATTATATTTTACTGCAGCATACCAATGAATATTTGGTGTTTTATATCACTTGCACTTGTAATGCCCTTAACAAAGGTGTCTAAACTGGCAATGACTACAGGGAAAAACAGATCAAAAGGACATGGCTAAACACTAGTGAAGTTAGGTTTGATACCAGAGCTCAGAGTCATGCGTTGAATTCGCTAAGCAGCTAACTTCGAAGCAGTGTGCCGATGCACGTATTACTTTATCAGAAGTACGTCATCAATGACGTCTGAAGCTTCATTTGATCAAGTGCTTTTTCAAACTGTGTGTTGCAAAATACGAGATCCCACTGATTTCACCATGGTTCTAGTGCCTTCTTCCATTAAAAGCTGCATTCAAACACCGAACTCTACTGGACACCGGACGTACAAATATATAGTTAGGAGTTTGTCCATCAAATTTCACTTGACTGGTATCTTTAGCAGGTAGAGTAGGGTACTATGGAACATTCAGGGATGTGAGGGAACGTACGGCCCAGTACATCACCGGGGCCAAGCTTCCTGCCATTCAGGACCTCTATACCAGGTGGTGTCAGAGGAAGTTCTTTAAAATGGTCAAATACTCCAGCCACCCTAGTCATAGACTGTTCTCTCTGCTACCGCACGGCAAGCGGTACCGGAGTGCCAAGTCTAGGTCCAATAGGCTTCTAAACAGCTTCTACCCGCAAGCCATAAGACTCCTGAACAGCTAATCAAATGGCTACCCAGAACATTTTATTTTATTTTATTTGATGAGGTCGAATCCCGTTGAAGGAACAGTATTTAAAAAATTGTTTATGTGAAACCACACTTTCTGCACTGTTCAAATAATTGGTTTTAATTAGTATAGTATAACATTCTGTCTTAAGCATCCTAAATAACACCATAGATTCAGTTTAAAAAATTGTAAACTTGAAGGGAAAAAAGTGAAGCATGATGTAAACCTGGTATTCTGCTCGAAAATAGGCTACTAAAGCCAACGACTTGCCGCTGTGCCACAAAGTTTTAATGAAAACTAGATATTCACATGCTGCTATTTATTGCTGACCAGCAGAGTTCACTAATGTGCATTTTGAGCATACAATGAAAGTCAGAGTAATTAACAATTGTTTGGCACATTTTTAGGTTTGAGACTTTCTGCCACTGATCTGTTTCCTACACATATTCAATTGTTAGGAAACTACTGCCACATTTCACTTAAATTGGTACAGCACTCTCACTGACGGGTGCAACAAATATAGCCTCTTACAAGGCATGCCTCAAAATTTGTTATTGAGCCAGAAACAACAATACCATGCATCCACTACTGTTCAAAAGGTTTTTGGCGGTACAAAAATACGGTATGATACTGTGTTCTGTGATGTACAGCTTACTCACTTACGAGTGCAACAAATATAGCTTCTTACAAGGCACACCTCCAAATATGTTAATGAGCCAGACATTCTTTCACCGTCCACATCATTTTCCCACAATGCACCATAATTCACAGTATGCTACTGTAAATATACAGCAACATTTTACAGCAGTGTAGCGGAATGCCATTGAGCCCCCATAATGCATTGCTCTTTACAGTACTGCACTGTACTGTAATGTAGAATTACAGTAGCTAACCGTATATTTCTGGCTGTAAAGTTACAGAAATTTGTTACTGTGTAGGTGGTGTGACGGAGGTGTGTAACTCAGGTATGTGTGTGTGTGTAGGGGTGGTGTGTATGGGTGGGATGCTGTTCCAGTCCTGTGTGTCGTCCTGTGGCCGCTCGTGCCGCTCCCTCTCCAGCGGAGAGACCTGTAACCATGACGACTGTGCTGAGGGGTGTGGCTGCACAGAGGGCAGTTACTACGATGACGTAAGACAACGCTGCGTTCAGCCGTAAGACTCCGCCCTCTTACACATTATCACCTAACATGCATCTTGCCTGGCTATCCAAACCCCTTACTTCGGTAAAACACTATGCCACGTCCATGGATGTTAGTTTCTTGTCCGCAATTAGTCTGGATCTTAGTA
The DNA here is from genome assembly GCF_016432855.1 of Salvelinus namaycush. Classification (NCBI taxonomy): domain Eukaryota; kingdom Metazoa; phylum Chordata; class Actinopteri; order Salmoniformes; family Salmonidae; genus Salvelinus; species Salvelinus namaycush. Next base: position 31,628,213 of record NC_052315.1, read on the forward strand.
TCTCCACGACGATTTCTGGAACGCAAACCCATTCTAACCGTTCTGATTGTTCCCAGAAACCGATGGGTGGGGCCAGAGCCAGAACCCACGTTTGTAAAGCAGCATTTAGAAAATTCATCATAGGCTTTGATACCCGATTGCTTAGAAATTATTAAATCGCTGTTGACTTTGTTTTGTACAACAACCCAAATTTTGACATCACCACAAACGACTTCAATGATGGCACTCTCAGACTGAAGTATGTAGCAAACATAGAGCAGCGGAAGAATTCAGTTTGAGTCGTCAGGCACGTATACACCATAATCTTGATCAAAGCACATTATCATCATCATCATCATCGTCAAACACATAGGACTTGACCCTTCCATCATCCTCTCCTCTTTTCTCTCTCAGGTCTCAGTGTCATTGTTACTCTATTGGCGGGGTGTCCCAGCCAGGAGAGGTGTCCTTCAGCGCCGCCGGCCCTTGGTAAGCAGCCACACACACACTAACCCTGCTACAAAGAGGGTTCATAGAGAGGTTATAGAGAGTTCACTTCACAGACATAACACCCTTTAACTTCTCTGGGATATGTGGGACGCTAATGTCCCACTTGACTAAAGCCAGTAAAAATGCAGAGCGCCAAATTCAAATAAATGACTATAAAAATCCAACTTTCATGAAATCACACATGAAAGACACCAAATTAAAGCTACACTTGTTGCGAATCCAGCCAACATGTCTGATTTCAAAAAGGTTTTACGGCAAAAGCACACCAAACGATTACGTTAGGTCAGTACATAGCCACAGAAAAACACAGCCATTTTTCCAGCCAAAGAGAGGAGTAACAAAAAGCAGAAATAGAGATAAAATGAATCACTAACCTTTGATGATCTTCATCAGATGACACTCATAGGACTTCATGTTACACAATACATGTATGTTTTGTTCGGTAAAGTTCATATCCAAAAATCTGAGTTTAGGCGGGACGCTACTGTCTCACTTGGCCAAAAGCCAGAGAAAAGGCAGAGCACCATATTCAAATAAATTACTATAAAAATCAAACTTTCATTAAATCACACATGAAAGATACCAAATTAAAGCTACACTGGTTGTGAATCCAGCCAACATGTCAGAATTCAAATAGGCTTTTCGGCAAAAGCAAACAATGCTATTATCTGAGTTAGCACCATTGTAAACAAAGAGAGATAAGCATATTTCAACCCTGCAGGTGCGACATAAAACGCAGAAATAAAAATATAATTCATGCCTTACCTTTGACGAGCTTCTGTTGTTGGCACTCCAATATTTCCCATAAACATCACAAATGGTCCTTTTGTTCGATGCAATTCCGTCGATATATATCCAAAATGTCCATTTATTTGGCGCGTTTGATCCAGAAAGACACCGGTTCCAACTCGTGAAACATGACTACAAAATATCTCAAAAGTTACCTGTAAACTTTGCCAAAACATTTCAAACTACTTTTGTAATACAACTTTAGGTATTTTTTAACGTAAATAATCGATAAAATTGAAGACGGGATGATCTGTGTTCAATACAGGATTAAAACAATCTGTAGCATGCTTTCTGGTCACGCGCCTCTATCTAACAGGACACTTCAAGTGACCCTGATTCAAAATGGCCGTGCTTCTTCATTACACAAAGGAAAAACCCTCAACTAATTTCTGAAGACTGTTGACATCCAGTGGAAGCGGTAGGAACTGCAAGAAGGTCAATTAGAAATCTGTATTCCCAATGAAAATCCATTGAAAAGAGAGTGACCTCAAAAAAAGAAAATCTGAATGGTTTGTCCTCGGGGTTTCGCCTGCTAAATAAGTTCTGTTATACTCACAGACATGATTCAAACAGTTTTAGAAACTTCAGAGTATTTTCTATCCAAATCTACTAACAATATGCATATCTTATCTTCTGGGGATGAGTAGCTGGCAGTTGAATTTGGGTATGCTTTTCATCCAAACGTGAAAATGCTGCCCCCTATCCTAGAGAAGTTAAACAATCTCACTGATTGGTAACGTTAGAGCTCTGAAAAATGTTTATTCTCTTTCTCCCGCTCTGTCTCCCATCAATAGCCTTTGCAGGAATGGAAGGATGGAGTGTGTACCAGAAGAAAGAGGTAAACCAACCATCCCTCTCCTATTCAGGGCGGCAGGTAGCCTAGTGGTTAGAGCATTGGGCCAGTAACTGAAATGTTGTTAGATCAAATCCCTGCGCTGACAAGGTAAAAATCTGTCATTCTGCCCCTGAACAAGGCAGTTAACCCACTGTTCCTAGGTCGTCATTTGATCTTAACTGACTTGCCTAGTTAAAAAAAGTGTTTTTATTTTCTTCTCCATCCATCCATCAACAAAGCTCTGTTTCTGAATGACTTCTGTCTTTGTGTTTTAGAGCCGGAGCGAGGCCAGTGTCCGGAGGGAAAGGTGTTCCACGGCTGTTCTGAGCCCCAGGGGGTCCAGGGGGTGGTGGCTTGGCGAGGAGGTGTGGCCTGTGAGCTCACCTGTCGGAACCTGATGTTGAACCTCACCTGTCCTCCCACCACGCCCTGCATATCTGGCTGTGTCTGCCCACCTGGGTAGGGTGTGTGTCTGTGTGTTAGTTTAACTCTTTAAAAAAAACTGGAGTCGATTGGCGCACCCTTCAAACCAATTAACATGATAACATGATAAAAAAATCAGTCTGTTTAAGTTAGAAATATCAGTTTTTTTGTATGGGCTGCGTCTCAATCCAACACATCCTCCAATGTCGGCCTTCCGCATCTGCTGTGGAAAGTGGCAGAGCTATAGTGCTGTTTGTCAGACCTGGAGACATCCCGAAAATCGGTCTTCAAAAAAATGTCTGTAGCATCCGAACGGTTTGGCCTAAAAAACTATGGAAAGATAAGGCTCACGAAGATGATGATGTTCTCCGTTTTGTAGCATCCAAACCGTTTAGGGTACAAACTAATATCAGGGGAGGGGAGACTCGTTCTATGACCCCCACAAGTGTCACAGGACTCGTCCGAAGGCAACCCTAAAATTCCAAATCAAATAGCTAAATTATCCATCTTAAAACAATTCCGTATGTTAGCTTAAAATTACCCCCCCAGGCTTAGATTTTGAACACAGAAAAAAGTACTTTATTAACACACACATGCTTGAGCCCTGATTGTTGTAATGGTTCTACCTGTGTGTGTGTGTGTGTGTGTGTGTGTGTGTGTGTGTGTGTGTGTGTGTGTGTGTGTGTGTGTGTGTGTGTGTGTGTGTGTGTGTGTGTGTGTGTGTGTGTGTGTGTGTGTGTGTGTGTGTGTGTGTAGGCTGGTTCTGCACCGTGGGGAGTGTTACTACCCAGAGAACTGTCCCTGTGCCTGGCTGGGCCTGGAGTATCTGCCAGGAGAGACCGTCGACACCCCCTGTTACAGATGGTAAGACCCCCCATACCTCCCTTAAAGGAATACTCGACCCAAAAGCAATATTTTGGTATTTGTTTCATCAGTCCATTATTGATATAGTCCCAAAATGTTTTGCATGTCAGAAATAGCGTTTTCAAAATATACAGTATAACTTTCATAATACAGAAATACAGCCGGTATGATGCACATTGACTCAGTACTGGTACTCCTTGTACAGTATATAGCCATGTTATTGTTATTTTATTGTGTTACTATTTCCTTTTTTAATTTAGAAAATATTTGTCTTACTTTTTAACTCTGTATCGTTGGGAATGGGCTCGTAAGTAAGCATTTCACTGTAAAATCTTCACATGTTGTATTCGGTGTATGGCACCAATACAATTTGATTTGATGCAGGCTGTATTTCTGTATTTTGAAAGTTATATATCTTGAAAACTTGATTGCTGACATGCAAAACATTTTGGGACTATATCAACAATGGACTAATGAAACAAATACCAAAAGATAGTTTTTTGGTGTATGTTTCCATTAAGGATTGTTAAATTCTGTTAACATGAAAAAAAATAGAGCACTAGTATCCTAAATATTGTTCAAATGCTCAATTGTGTTTCATTTACTGTCTTCTCTTTGTCTTTATTTTTGTCTGTATGTTTTCTCCCCCTCTGTCTATCTATCTCTCCCTGTCTCTGTCTCTCTCCAGTGTGTGTCACCGGGGGTATTTTAACTGTAATTACTCTCCGTGTCCGGCAGTATGTACGGTCTACAGCGACAGACACTACCACACCTTCGACGGCCTGGAGTATGACTACCACTCGGACTGTCAGGTCTACTTACTCAAGGTGTGTGTGTGTGTGTGTTTTTTTTTTATGAACCTTTATTGAACCAGGGAAACCCACTAAGACCAGAGTTTCATTTACAATGGTGCCCTGAGAACAGCAGTTCAAGCAATGTGAGCAACACATTTAAGCAGGATCACAACACAATTACAGTTACATAATTTCAAATAAATTACTTTACATTCAAAAGGGCAGTAGAAACAAATACATACAATCAATCAATACAAGTGCAGTTTTCATAGATTATTTTTTTTCTTCCCTAAATTCACCTTTTGGGACCAAAGAATAAAGTTTTAGAGTGACCTGTAGGTCATCCAGGACGGCGGGACATAGTAACTGAAAGCAGTCTTCCCCAACTCAGAGGAGACCCGTGGAACCTCTAGTACCAACCAGTCTAGAAACTGAGTCTTATAGTTACTAGATTTCCAATTTAGAAGTGAGGTGAAATAGTATGGGAGTTTCTGGAGAAGTGTTTTATATATGAATAATAGCTAATGTTGGGCCCTTCTGGTAGTCAGAGTCTCCCAGCCAACAGAACTATAAGAAACAATGATGCGTACAGAAATTATCACCAGTGGTAAAACGCAAGGCTGAGTGATAGACTGAATCTAGAGGTTTTAACACAGAGTGTTGCTTGAACAATTTTCCTCCTGTTTTCAAAAGTGAGACAATATTTTTTTATTTACATGAAACCAATCTTTACTCGCAACGTTTTGTCAGCTTATCAATATGTGTTTTAATGGATAACTTATCCAAATACCTACATACTTATAATGCATGTCTAGCTCAATTTGAGCTCCTGTCAAGGTACAGATACAGGTCTTTAGGATCAATTTTACAAGAGCTGGAGACATAAACTTGGTTTTATCAACATTTAACACTAATTTAGGATTGGTGAGCGATTCTTGAATTGAATTAAAGCCAAGCAGAAGGTGGTGAATGGCTTGCTGCACTGAGGGGGCACGGGAATAAATATCTGTGTCATCCACATAGAGATGTAAGCCCCAGTTAGGGCAGCGCAGTGCTGTTTCCTACCTAGTGCATTAACTATGTAATTTATGACTAGAGAAGCAGCCGAGATGGTGCTGTGTCCTGGTCTAAAGCCTGACTGGTTAGTATTCAGGATACATTTTCTATCTGAAATGGACCGCAGCTTACCAAGAGTTCTAATATTTTCACTAGACATGAAAGTTTTGAAATTGGGAAATAATTATTAAGATTGCAGGGATCACCACCTTTATGGAGCGGGAGAACAAGGGTTGCCTTCCACGCCTTAGGAATAGTAACCAAGAGAATGGATTAGAGGTCGACCGATTATGATTTTTCAACGCCGATACCGATTATTGGAGGACCAAAAAAGCCGATACCGATTAATCGGCCGATTTTTTTTCTTTATTTGTAATAATGACAATTACAACAATACTGAATGAACACTTATTTTAACTTATTATAATACATCAATAAAATCTATTTAGCCTCAAATAAATAATGAAACATGTTCAATTTGGTTTAAATAATGCAAAAACAAAGTGTTGGAGAAGAAAGTAAAAGTGCAATATGTGCCATGTAAGAAAGCTAACGTTTAAGTTCCTTGCTCAGAACATGAGAACATATAAAAGCTGGTGGTTCCTTTTAACATGAGTCGTCAATATTCCCAGGTAAGAAGTTTTAGGTTGTAGTTATTATAGGAATTATAGGACTATATCTCTCTATACGATTTGTATTTCATATACCTTTGGATATGGGATGTTCTTATAGGCACTTTAGTATTGCCAGTGTAACAGTATAGCTTCCATCCCTCTCCTCGCCGCTACCTGGGCTCGAACCAGGAACACATCGACGACAGCCACCCTCGAAGCAGCGTTACCCATGCAGAGCAAGGGGAACAACTACTCCAAGTCTCAGAGCGAGTGACGTTTGAAACGCTATTAGCGCGCACCCCGCTAACTAGCTAGCCATTTGACATCGGTTACACCAGCCTAATCTCGGGAGTTGATAGGCTTGAAGTCATAAACAGTGCAATGCTTGAAGCATTGCGAAGAGTTGCTGGCAAAACGCACGAAAGTGCTGTTTGAATGAATGCTTACGAGCCTGCTGGTGCCTACCATCGCTCAGTCAGACTGCTCTATCAAATCATAGACTTAATTATAACATAATAACACACAGTAATACGAGCCTTAGGTCATTAATATGGTCGAATCCGGAAACTATCATCTCAAAAACAAAACGTTTATTCTTTCAGTGAAATACGGAACCGTTCCGTATTTTATCTAACAGGTGGCATCCATAAGTCTAAATATTCCTGTTACATTGCACAACCTTCAATGTTATGTCATAATTACGTAAAATTCTGGCAAATTAGTTCACAACGAGCCAGGCGGCCCAAACTGTTGCATATACCCTGACTCTGCGTGCAATGAACGCAAGAGAAGTGACACAATTTCACCTGGTTAATATTGCCTGCTAACCTGGATTTCTTTTAGCTAAATATGCAGGTTTAAAAATATATACTTCTGTGTATTGATTTTAAGAAAGGCATTGATGTTTATGGTTAGGTACACGTTGGAGCAACGACAGTCCTTTTTTGCGAATGCGCACTGCATCGATTATATGCAACGCAGGACACGCTAGATAAACTAGTAATATCATCAACCATGTGTAGTTATAACTAGTGATTATGATTGATTGAGTGATTGTTTTTCATACGATAAGTTTAATGCTAGCTAGCAACTTACCTTGGCTTCTTACTGCATTCGCGTAACAGGCAGGCTCCTCGTGAGGCAGGTGGTTAGAGCGTTGGACTAGTTAAGATTGCAAGATTGAATCCCTGAGCTGACAAGGTAAAAATCTGTCGTTCTGCCCCTGAACAAGGCAGTTAACCCACCGTTTATAGGCCGTCATTGAAAATAAGAATGTGTTCTTAAAAACTTCTTATGGCTGCAATCCCGTTAATGGGATGATATGACAACAGCCAGTGAAAGTGCAGGGCGCCAAATTCAAACAACAGAAATCTCATAATTAAAATTCCTCGAACATACATGTATCTTATACCATTTTAAAGGTAATCTTGTTGTTAATCGCACCAAAGTGTCCGATTTCAAATAGGCTTTTCAGCGAAAGCACCACAAACAATTATGTTAGGTCACCGCAAAATGACAGACAAACACAGTCATTTTTCCAGCCAAAGACAGGTGTCACAAAAAGCAGAAATAGAGATAAAATTAATCACTAACCTTTGATGATCTTCATCAGATGACACTCATAGGACTTCATGTTACACAATACATGTATTTTTTGTTCGATAACGTGCATATTTATATCCAAAAATCTTAGTTTACATTGGCGCCATGTTCAGAAATGCCTCCAAAATATCCGGAGAAATTGCAGAGAGCCACGTCAAATAACAGAAATACTCATCATAAACTTTGATGAAAGATACATGTTTTACATATAATTAAAGATACACTTGTTCTTAATGCAACCGCTGTTTCAGATTTTAAAAAAACTTTACGGAAAAAGCACACCATGCAATAATCTGAGACGGCGCTCAAATATAAATAAAATTTATCCGCCATGTTGGAGTCAACAGAAATAGAAAATTACATCATAAATATTCCCTTACATTTGAATATCTTCATCAGAATGCATTCCCAGGAATCCTAGTTCGACAATAAATTGTTGTTTTGTTCGATAATGTCAATTATTTATGTCCAAATAGCTGCTTTTGCTAGCTCGTTTAGCACACATATCCAAACCCTTGTGCAAGTGACGCATAACGTCGGACGAAAACTTCAAAAAGTTATATTACAAGTCGAATAAACTGCTCCAACTTAGTAGAGAGTCAATCTTCAGGATGTTGTTATCATATATATCCAATAACGTTCCAACCGGAGAATTCCTTCGTGTCTGTAAAAGTTATGGAACGCAAGGTGATATCATGAGGAATGCGCGTGACCAGGAACTGGCAATCTGCCAGACCACTGACTGAAACACCTCCCATCCGGTCCCACATCACAGTATACACTTCATTCACCGTTCTACCGACTGTTGACATCTAGTGGAAGGCGTAGGAAGTGCAAACAAATCCATATCTTCCTGGGATTTGAATAGACGATGAGTAGAAAAAACACCAGCCTCAGAATTTCCACTTCCTGTTTGGAAGTTTGCCTGCCATATGAGTTCTGTTATACTCACAGACATAATTCAAACAGTTTTAGAAACTTCAGAGTGTTTTCTATCCAATACGAATAATAATATGCATATATTAGCAACTGGGACTGAGGAGCAGGCAGTTTACTATGGGCACCTCTGGGCACCTTTCATCCAAGCTACTCAATACTGCCCCTGCAGCCATAAGAAGTTTAACTGACTTGCCTAGTTAAATAAAGGTGTTAAAAAAATAAAAATAAATTAAACCAAAATTACCGATTTCCGATTGTTATGATTATGGCCCTAATTATAGCCCTAATTAATCGGCCATTCCGATTAATCGGTCGACCTCTAGAATGGATAGATAAAAAACATATGTCAAGGGCTCCATAATCAGAGGTGCAGGAAACTGTTGAAGACACGGGTCAAGCATGTCTGCCCCAGTGTATTTCTTAACATCAATAGCTAAGAGAGCATCCAGAACATCCCTAGTAGTGACTTTCCGAAGAGAGAACAGTGGGTCACCATTTACAGTAACAGGCAAGTCTGATTAAACAGGGTTGCATCAGAGATTAGCTTGTATTATGTTCATGAACAGTATTTTCAGAGTTGTCCTTATTGCTGCTATTTCCCCTTTCAAATAAATGTCCTGCTGCAATAAAATGTTGGTTAAACTCGTCAGTTATTTCAGTTTTATCTGCAATAGAATTGGGAGTTCAATAGAACCTCATTGGGCAGAAAGGTGTGGCTGCTTCTTTTTAGTGCTTTAACCTCTCTTGGGTACGTGAGACGTTAGCGTCCCACCTCTTCAACAGCCAGTGAAACTGCTGGGCGCCAAATTCAAATACAGAAATACTCATTATAAAAATTCAGAAAACAAAACATATTTTACATAGGTTTAAAGATTAACTTCTTGTGAATCCAACCACGGTGTCAGATTTAAAAAATGCTTTACGGCGAAAGCATACCTTACGATTATTTGAGAACATAGCCCACTAGACAAATCATTACAAACAGTAACCATCCAGGTAGAACAGTTAGACATGTCAGAAATAGAGATACAATTAATCCCTTACCTTTGATGATCTTCATATGGTTGCACTCAGCAGATATTAATTTACTCAATAAATGTTCCTTTTGTTCGATAAAGTCTCTTTATATCCAAAAACCTCCGTTTTGTTTGCGCGTTTTCTTCAGTAATCCACAGGCTCAAACGCAGTCAAAACAGGAAGACAAAAAATCAAAATTGTATCCGTAAAGTTCATAGAAACATGTCAAATGATGTTTATATTCAATCCTCAGGTTGTTTTTAGCCTAAATAATCGATAATATTTCAACCGGACAATAACGTCGTCAATTTAAAAGGTAAACAAGAAACGCAATCTCTCGGTCTCGCGCATGAAAAAGCTCTGTGACACTTTAGGGTCCACTCATTCAGACTGCTCTTACTTCTTCATTTTTCAGAATACAAGCCTGAAACAATTTCTAAAGACTGTTGACATCTAGTGGAAGGCATAGAAACTGCAATTTGAGTCCTAAGTCAATGGATACTGTAATGGCATTGAATAGAAAACTACAAAACCAACAAAAAAACTACTTCCTGAATGGATTTCCCCCAGGTTCCCCCAGCCAAATCAGTTCTGTTATACTCACAGACACTATTTTAACAGTTTTGGAAACTTTAGAGTGTTTTCTATCCAAATCTACCAGTTATATGCATATCATATCTTCTGGGCCCGAGAAGCAGGCAGTTTAATTTGGGCATGCATTTCATCCAAAATTCCGAATGCTGCCCCCTACCCTGGAGAAGTTTTAATAGCCTTCCAAAACTTAGCTGGATTGCCACGAGGGTCAGATATGGAATTAATGAAATAGTTAGATTTAGCCCTTTTTATGGAAGCAGTAAATATATTTCTAAGTTATCGGAAGGTGAGCCAGTCAGCAGAGCTACCAGTGTGTCTGGCTTCAGACCAAGCTTTGTTCCTTAGCTGAATTAACTCATCAAGTTCAGGCGTGAACCATGGATTGGCTCTATCTTTCATTCTTAATCTCTTCATAGGAGCATGTTAATCAGATGCAGAGATAAACATACTAAAGAATTGTTCAAGGTCAAGTTCTGCTTCCGGAGTGTCATTAACACTAAGTAAGACTCAATGGTTAAGGTCATGTCAGAACCCTACTCATGGAAGTGTTTAAAACTTCTCTTAGCGATAAGGCGTGGTTGAGTTTTAGGCAACTTTGTGTTTCTGACGCAGACTTTGGGACAGTGGTCACTGAGGTCCCATAGCAAAGACACCACTAGTTAAGTATTTAGGAGGGTTATTTGTAAGTATGAAATCAATCAGAGTTGATTTAGCAGGATTCTCTACATTCAAACAAGTGGGCTCTGAAATCAGTTGGACTAAGTTCGGATCAGTACATGCTGATTTAAGACAATCAGACGAGGGAGTAAGCTAATCGAGACCCCCGATATCACTATTTCAGCGGCTATTAATGGAGCTAGTTGCTCCCGCTGTGGCGTAGGGAGGTCGATAGATCCCAGCAACATAGAAATTAGCATTCTGAGAAATAACATTTATAACTAGTAGCTCAACTAGTAGGTCACCTTAAAGTTGTTTTTCACATAAATTGCTACACCGCCACCCTTATTTGTCCTATCACATCTGTAAACTTTTTAATCATGAAGTGCAATGGAATTATCATCAACAGAGCTTTTAAACCATGTTTCAGAGCACACTAAAATGTTGGGATTTGTATCCTGGACCCAAATGTCCAACATGTCCATCTTGGAGATAATACTTTGTACATTCATTTGCATTAGCTAAAGCCCGAGCCTTGTTTTAAAGTCTGCTGGAGAGTTGGAGACTAGCGGAGCAAACAGTACTAATGGGGGGAAATAGCTCAACAGGATTACTGATTTTAGCAGCCCTAGAACTGAGAGAATTTCTAACAGACCGTACACGGGACTGAGTAGTAATAACGTGAATTATCTAGGGGCTTGGGCTGTCAGAGAGTCACTGGGTTAGCGACTGTGCTATGTTTGAAGAGAGCCGCTGTGCTCCTCGGCCGTTTGTGTGTGTGTGCGTGCGTGCGTGCGTGTGTGTGTAGGCAGATTGGGATCAGGGAAAGGGGATCCAAGGAGTTTCTTTCATCTGGGAACGATTTTTAATTAGAGCGACTGAGGTAAGCAAAGCTGTAGCAACACACACACACACACACACACACCTGAGTAACACAAAGAGAGGCCTGTTCGCGGCAGACTCCCAGGGATATAAAATTAGAATGAGCAGGACGTTGGGACATTCCAGTTCTAATCAAGGTTCTGTGGTGGCTGGACTGGCAGCCATATTAGGTGTTCCATCTAATGCTGATCACATCACATTTCCCTGTTCTGTTGTCTATTCTTTTACCCAGGGATATGAGCTGGGGTAACCATTAAGTCATCCGATCCTTCCAGAAACAGATATGCCTTTTAACTTACAGGTACACTAAGATACACTACATGACCAAAAGCTTGTCGAACATCTCATTCCAAAATCATGGGCATTAATATGGAGTTGGTCCCCCTTTTTCTGCTAACAACAGCCTCCACTCTTCTGGGAAGGCTTTCCACTAGATGTTGGAACATTGCTGCGGGGACTTGCTTCCATTCAGCCACAAGAGCATTAGTGAGGTTGGGCACTGATGTTGGGCGATTTGGCCTGGCTCGCAGTCGGCATTCCAATTCATCCCAAAGGTGTTCGATGGGGTTGAAGTACTTCCACACCGATCTCTACAAAACATTTCTGTATGGACCTCGCTTTGTGCACGGGGGCATTATCATGCTGAAACAGGAAAGGGCCTTTGCCACAAAGATGGAAGCACAGAATTGCCTAGAATGTCATTGTATGCTGTAGCATTAAGATTTCCCTTCACTAGAGTTAAGGGGCCTATCCATGAACCCCCCCACAGGCCATTATTCCTCCTTCACCAAACTTTTCAGTTGGTACTATGCATTCGGGCAGGTAGCGTTCTCCTGGCATCTGCCAAACCCAGATTCTTCTGTCGGACTACCAGATGGTGAAGAGTGATTCAGAGAACTTGTTTCAACTGCTCCAGAGTCCAATGACGGCGAGCTTTACACCACTCCAGTCGATGCTTGGCATTGCACATGGTGATCTTAGGTTTGTGTGCTGACGTTGCTTCCAGAGGCAGTTTGGAACTCAGTAGTCAGTGTTGCAACTGAGGACAGACGATTTTTACGAGCTACGCACTTCAGCACTCGGTGGTCCCGTTCTGTGAGCTTGTGTGGCTTACCACTTCGCGGCTGAGTCGTTCTTGTTCCTAGACATTTCCACTTCACAATAACAGCACTTGACTGGGGCAGCTCTATGATGGTGCCATGTTGAAAGTCACTGAGCTCTTCAGTACGTGCCATTCTACTGCCAATGTTTGTCTATGGTGATTGCATGGCTGTGTGCTCGATTTTATACACCTGTCAGCAATGGGTATGGCTTAAATAGCTGAATCCACTAATTTGAAGGGGTGTCCACATACTTTTGTAATTATATAATGTATGTCAGCTCTTTTCATGACTTTGCTATCTGCATCGTTCAGTACGTTCCCTACCCTGAATGTGATGTTGCTACTGTAAATGTCAGAGTCCCCCAGAGGAGGAACAGTGAGCGCCAGGAATGCACTTTATCAGCCCTGGGGACAGACCTGCACACCACACACAGTACTCTTTCCCCAGAGTTTAGATGAAGTGCAGTCCATAGTAGCCCAGGATAAGGATTGCTCTCTCTCTTGCTCGCTCTCTCTCTCCTATCTGTCTCTCTCTCCAGAGTATAGATGGTGAGGTGTCCATCGTGGCCCAGAATAAGGATTGTTATCAGAGTGGGATCGTCTGTATGAAGATGCTGGTCATCCATGTTGGATTCACCAAGATTTACTTCAACGACAACTCAGGCCAGCCTGTGCGCATCACACACACACGCACACCAACCTTTCCCTTCTCACTCTAAAACCTGAAAGTCCATGAGCGCTCCCTGGTGGGCAGTACCAACCCTCATTTAGGGCTAGCTAGAAACTCTTACTGATCTGATAGCCGCTCTAAAAAACAAATTATTTGAGTTTATGTGTTTGGTACGTGTGACACTCCTGATGTGTTCTAACCAAGGTCTGGTCCGGTGTGGTTGTGTGTGTGTGTGTGTGTGTGTGTGTGTGTGTGTGTGTGTGTGTGTGTGTGTGTGTGTGTGTGTGTGTGTGTGTGTGTGTGTGTGTGTGTGTGTGTGTAATCTCTTCTCTTCATCCAGAGCCCCTCCAGTGTGGTAGGTAAGGGGTCAGAGTTTGAGCTGTGGTCAGCAGGCTACTACACAGCCATCCACTTCCCCAAACAGGACCTGACCGTTCTCTGGGACCGCAAGACAACCGTGCACATCAGAGCTGGACCACAGTGGAAGGTCAGGATACCTTTACCGCTCACACACACACACACACTCTCTCTCTCTCTCTCTCTCTCTCTCTCTCTCTCTCTCTCTCTCTCTCTCTCTCTCTCTCTCTCTCTCTCTCTCGCGCTCCCCCCCTCTCTCTCTCTCTCTCTCTCACCAGAACTGAGTTGGAACACTCACACATCCACCCACCCCCATCCCTATTCTGTCTTTTTCTTTCTCGCATCTCCCTCTTTCTCCCCCTGTCTGCCTCTAGGGTCTCCTGAGTGGTCTGTGTGGGAACTTTGACAGTGTGACGGTGAATGACATGACCACGTCCAGTCACATGGAGGTCAGCAATGCTCAGGGCTTTGGAGACAGCTGGGCCCTGGGACAGGTACACACACACACACAAAGTGGAACTTTAAACTCCGAACCATCTGCTCTAACTCCCACTTGGAACGATAACTACTGAACTTAACAGATTCACAGCGATTTTTCGATTTCTTTCTAATGATAAAAATGATGCCTAGAGTAATGAATACCAGCTGGCTAAAAGGGGAAACATTTCCATTTCATGTTCTTGGTCTTTAGTTGGGAAAGTGAAAGAGGTCTATTTCCCCGCCCCTACCCTTATTCCAACTACCCCCCCCCCCCCCCCCCCCCCGCTTCCACCCTCCAACCCAGTCTCCTGCGTCTCTAGGGCCTACCTGTGATATTTAAGAGAAATCAGACACCCACTCACTGTGTATGTGTGTGTGTGTGTGTGTGTGTGTGTGTGTGTGTGTGCGTGTGTGTGTGTGTGTGTGTGTGTGTGTGTGTGTGTGTGTGTGTGTGTGTGTGTGTGTGTGTGTGTGTGTGTGTGTGTGTGTGTGTGCGTGCGTGTGTCAGTGTGAGAGTGACTATGTGGTGAAGAGAGCGTGTGAAGGAGACCTGGGTAGACAGCCGTACGCCAAGAGAGAGTGTGCACTACTCTACAGTGACATCTTTATCCCCTGTCACAACGTGGTGAGTACACACACATACACCCACACACACACCCACACTGGGGAGTGGGTTATGGGAACGATTCTTATCTGCTCTCAGTAAACATGCTCTACTCTCAGGAGATATACACTAATGGACACACACGTACAGGGTTCAGGTTAAATGTGGGCGGCAGGTAGCCTACAGTCTTAGAAAAAAGGGTTCCAAAAGCGTTCTTTGGCTGTCCACATAGGATAACTCTTTTTGGTTCTAGGGGTTCTACCTGGAACCAAATGGGTTCTACCTGCAACCAAAAAAGGTTCTTCAAAGGGTTTTCCTATGGGGACAGCCAAAGAACCCTTTAAGGTTCTAGATAGCACCTTTTTTTCTAAGTGTAGCCGTTAGAGCATTAGGCCAGTAACCAAAAGGTAGCTGGTTGGAATCTCTGAGCCGACAAGGTGAAAAATCTGTTGATGTGCTCTTGAGCAAGGCACTTAACCCTAATTGCTCCAGTGTCACCAAGATAATGGCAGACCCTGGCCATGGCCCCACTCTCCAATGGTGTCTCAGGGGGAGTTGGGATATGCAAAAAACAATTTCCAATTCAGATATTAATACACACTAGTATATGTGTGAAAAAGGACAAATATAAGCACCCACCAAATTATTATTAAATGTGTGCAGCCCTGGGAGGTGGGTTGTTGGAGGTTGTGTGCTCTTATTCCCTGAGCGGCCAACAGATGGTGCTGAATGACACCATCTGCTTACAAATTGAATAATAAAACAATAACAAGAGTGACCCTTATTAAGCTGACAGTTTTAGTAAGATAAAATATTATTGTTTATTGGGTGTAGTTTGTTGTCATGACAAAGACTGCACACATGCACATGCATACCATGCATCTCTAATGTCTAATCTGAATAGGGCCATAAGCAAACAAGAAAATGCACATCCAGAGGTGACGCTACTCATTGCCAGTGATTTTAATGCAGGGAACCTGAAATCTGTTTTACCTCATTTCTACCAGCATGTCACCTGTGCAACTAGAGGAGACAAAACTCTAGAACACCTTCACTCCCCACATACAGGTGTGCCAAGCATGTAGCATCATACCCAAGAAGACTCGAGGCTGTAATCACTGCCAAAGGTGCTTCAACACAGTACTGAGTAAAGTGTCTGAATACTTATGTACCTGTTTTTGCTTTGTCATTATGGGGTATTGTGTGTAGATTGATGAGGGGGGAAAATGCATTTAATCAATTTTAGAACAAGGCTTTAATGTTACAAAATGTGGAAAAAGTCAAGAGGTCTGAATAATGTAGGCTAATGTTAACTAGCTGGCCTGGCGCATCGTTGCCCGTGAAAGGAAGTTAGGGTAGCGAGCAAGCATTTTAGCCAGTTAGCCAAGGACCAGAAAAACTAAAAGCGTGTATGACAGAGTCATACACCGTTTAGGCAACATGAAAGAGGAGAATGGCATTGGCGTTTCTCTACAAGTAAGGTGAGTCAACATGTTTTTTCTACTTGCACGTACACACACACACACACACACACACACACACACACACACACACACACACACACACACACACACACACACACACACACACACACACACACACACACACACACACACACACACACACACACACACACACACACACACACATAAACCAGTACCATGGACAGCCACACCATATTTAGCTTACGATGTTTGGACTAAATCGTTTTTGGTATATTTTAGTTGTCAATGTATTAGATGTTCAAAATTCAAAAGGCACTCGCACATCTGAGCAATCTAATTTGCAGGTGCATGGCAACAATTGAACAAGATGAAGGAAAAAGTATTAGATGTTGAAATGGTGCTGGAATAGTGGAGGCAACGCCTGTTTTCTTTGCGACTTGCGGTAACTCTCCGTGGTTCTATATCAATAGTTGTTTAGTAGTCTGAAAATGTGGGAAACATTCATTTGCTTGACCATGCTGTAGGTCATGTAAGGGTTTGTGACATGCAATATGTTTTGTGGACTTCATCGGACAGATGAAACAAAGATGTGGTTGAATTTATTCTGACACTGTGTCTTCTTATTGTCTCAGCTATAGACCTATAAATCACGGTGTCAAGGCATATGAACTAACAGGTTATAGAACAAACAACGCAATTATCACAACACATAGGTTTTAATATGGCTTTTTTCCCTGGCATTCCTTCCCCGTTGATTTTACCCACTCACCGCTACTGAAGCTCATGACCCTAGGACTGAACACCTCCCTCTGCAATTGGATCCTGGACTTCCTGACAGGCCACCCCCATATGGTGAGGGTAGGCAACAACACATCCGCCACGCTGACCTTCAATACGGGGGCTTTCAGGGGTGCGTGTTTTGTCCCGTACTGTACTCCCTGTTCAACCATGATTGCATCTCAACCTACGACTCCAAAACCATCAAAAGTGTTGCTGATGACACGATGATGGTAGGCCTGATCACCAACGACAATGAGACAGCCTATAGGGAGGTCAGTGACAACCTCAACAAGACAAAGAAGCTGATCGTGGACTACAGAAAACGGAGGGCCGAGCACGCCCCCATCAACGGGTCGAGAGCTTCAAGCTCTTCACTGTTCACGTCACTAAAGAATTAATATGGTCCACACACACCAACACAGTCGTGAAGAAAGCACAACATGGCCTCTTGCCCCTCAGGAGGCTGAAAAGATTTGGCATGGGACCTCAGATCCTCAAAAAGTTCTACAGCTATACCATCGAGAGCATCTTGACTGGCTGCTTCACCGCTTCATATGGCAACTGCTTGGCATCCAACCACAAGGTGCTACAGAGGGCAGTGCATATGGCCTAGTACATTACTGGGGTCGA
Source organism: Salvelinus namaycush (assembly GCF_016432855.1). NCBI lineage: Eukaryota > Metazoa > Chordata > Actinopteri > Salmoniformes > Salmonidae > Salvelinus > Salvelinus namaycush. The sequence continues at coordinate 31,645,836 of NC_052315.1, forward strand.
GCACCCTGCCATCCTGTACCTCTGTACCAGGTGGTGTCAGAGGAAGGCCCTAAAAACAGTCAATGACTCCAGCCACCCAAGTCATAGACTGTTCTCTCTGCTACCGCACGGCAAGTGGTACCGATGCACCAAGTCTGGAACCAACAGGACCCTGAACAGCTTCTACCCCCAAGCCATAAGTATGCTAAATAGTTAACAAAATAGCTAACCAGACAATCTCCATTGACCCTTTATGAACTAACTCTTTGACTCATCACATATGCTGCTGCTACTGTTTATTATCTATCCTGTTGCCTAGTCACTTTACCGCTACCTATGTGTACATATCTACCTCAATTACCTTGTACCCCTGCACATCAACTCAGTACTGGTACCCCGTGTATATAACGTTCCTCATTGTTTATTTCTTCCTTGTGTTATTCTTTTTCTATTCTTTTTCTATTTTGTCTCTCTGCATAGTTGGGAAGAGCCTATAAGTAAGCATTTCACTGTTAGTCTACACCTGTTTACGAAGCATGTGGCAAATAAAATGTGATTTGATCCCTGTGTTCCAGAGTTTAACCCACGTCTCATTGTTCTGATGTCCCATCACTCCTATTCACTCCCCTTCAACACACACAAACATGTCACTCATTCCTACCTACATTATTCACACACACTCCTAACCCACATCTAACCCCAATGACCTGTCTCCCACTCTAAACCCTCACTCACCCCCCAGGTAGATATGACCTGGTTCTAATGTACATCTGCAACCTGTGTGTGTGTGTGTTGTCATGTGTGTGTGTTTGTGTGTGTGTGTAGGTGGATGTATCATGGTTCTATAGGAACTGCTTGACAGACACGTGTAACTGTAACCGAGGCGGAGACTGTGAGTGTCTGTGTACGTCCATTGCTGCCTATGCACACACCTGCTGTCAACACGGTGTCACTGTGGTCTGGAGAAACCCCTCTGTCTGCCGTGAGTACAGACACACATACACACACAATGTGTGTCTGTTCCTCCGACTTTCTCTCTGTCTGTCAGCATAGGTGCTGGGTCAGTCAATGCTCCTACACGCCCGCATGCACACACACATGCCAGTACACAGAACTATAGAGTCCCCCCTCTGACCCTAAAATATTTATATCTGTCATCAAATGACCACAGATACACGTGCACACACACACACACATACACTCTTACACAATACCATGGTCTCTCTATCCCTGCTTGATCTACACAGTATGTCTTGGCTATGAAAGGCTACAGTACTATCACATACTGTACATATGTGATGTTGTATGTTTCTAAATGTTTGTACTTGTTTTTTCTTTCAGCCTATGATTGTGAATACTACAACCAAGGTCTGTTTGAACGCTAACCAAAATGACTCACAAAGGAACACCATTCAATCACACAAAAATACAAATACACATATACAAACTGAGCTACATAATATATTCACTCAACATTGAGAATATCCTCCACCCCTCTCTCTCTCTCTCTCTCTCTCTCTCTCTCTCTCTCTCTCTCTCTCTCCCTCTGTAGAGTTAGGTGAAGGACCGTTTTCGGTGGTCAGTGCTGTATATAACGCTACAGTCTTCGGTGTGAACAGAACCAGTGGGTCAGTGTTTCCTCTAGTTAGGGAGTTCGCAGGCGGGCTGCCTCCCCCTGGGCTACTCTTCAACTTCATGATCACAGCAGGACTACAGAAGGACCGCACATCACGTGAGTCTCACACACACACACACACACACACACACACACACACACACACACACACACACACACACACACACACACACACACACACACACACACACACACATACACACACACACACACACACACAAAACACACACAAAACACACACAAACTCAACTCACATCAGCTTCACCCATATGTTAAACTCTGTATTACAGGTCTCCCGGTGGTCTCTCTGGAGTCAGCAGAGCGTCCTAACTACTTCCTCGTTGTGTCTGAGCGTACTGGGCTGCGGTTGGAGCAGTGGACCAGAGGGGAGGAGTTTGGCCACAGGGCTTCCTTCCTGCAGCACCAGGGGGTGTTCCTGCCTGGCCACACCTCTTTTGAGCTGATTGGCCAGCCAGGAGTGTTCCTGACTCTGACACGCACGTCTGCACGAGCTCAGAAATATGACAACTCTGACAACTTCAAGACCAGCAGCTCCTTTACTCTGGAGGGTTAGATAGAAATACAAATTCATAATACGCAGCACACACACAGTTTCTTTTACTGTAGTTCTTATGTGTATGTTCACAATATGTTTGTGTTACAGAGAGCAGTTACAATATGTTTGTGTATGTTTGTATTACAGAGAGCAGTTTTGTGATCCCGTACCGTATGATGTGTGAGTGGCGCTACCATGCATGTGCCAGTCCGTGTGTCCGTACATGCAGCGACCCCACTGCCACACGCTGCCACTTCCTGCCCCCGTAAGAACACGCCTAACATAGAAATGCACGCTTACAAACACACACTTACAACATGGTTATACACTGTAAGGGCATGATTAATACGCGCTTTGAACGTTTGTCCGTGTCTATATGTGTGTCTGGCAGGGTGGAGGGCTGTTTCCCTCGCTGCCCCAAAAACATGGTTCTTGATGAGGTCACCAGGAGATGTGTCTACACAGAGGACTGTGAGTAGAGTGTGCATCACACCAGGATCTGTAAAGTTACATCGTTTTTAGAGTAATGTATGTCTGTGTGTCTTTCCTCAGGTGTGTCCCTACCTCCCACTCCTACACCCTACGCCTTCGTAAACCGAACGACCACCACCCCAACTACTACTGCTGTTAGGCCTACTAGTACTACTACTACATCTAGGACCACTACTAGTAGTACCAGAACTACAACCAGTGCTGCCTCTACAACTGTTACTGCCACCAGAGCCCCCACTACACCCAGTACAGCCCACCTGACGGAGAGTTTCACTCCCACCCTTACCCCTCCTCGCTCCCCCTCTCCTCCTCCCCCTTCTCTGCCCGCACCCTCCACCCCCACTGTGACTGAGGACACCCCTTTACCTGCAGTCTCTCCCTCCATCTCCCCCTCTCCCTCCGCCACCATTACTAGCAGCACCACTGGGGTCACGACCCCGACCTTGACCCCTGCAGTGGTCACTAGAGTAACTATGGAAACGCCATCCCCTACTTCCCCCAGCCTGGTAGTGACCGAATCTACCACTCCTCCTCTTCTCTCTCCTGCTTCTCCCTCTCGCTCTCCCCCTCCTCCCCCTCCTACTACCCCTCCCCAGCCTTCCACCCAGCCTTCCAGCTCCCCCTCAGCTCCCCCTATCTCCTCCCCCACTTCCTTTTCCCTTCCTCCCCCTCTCTCCTCCACCCCCACCCTGACCACCACAGAAACACACCGTCCTGTTGCTACGCCCACGGAGACTACCTCTGTATTCCCAGTCATTTATGACACCTCCGTTACCATGTCGACATCACCCCCCGAGACGACGGAGTCCATAACAACGGAAACAGCCACTAGCCCAGACTCATTCAGCATGCCGACAGTGCTGTCCCCCTTCCTCCTGCCCACCACCCCCTGCACAGTAAGAGCCCATCAGTGAGAGACCGTGTGTATGGACATGATAAGAGGGCCGAGCATGCAGCCCTGGAGAACTCCCTTTGCCAGTAGCTGATCTCTCTGATCTCCCTCTCTCTCGTCTCTCTCTGTTCTCTCCAGCCCCCGTATTCCTACCGTGTTGATGAGTGTGCAGAACTGATCTGTTTTAACGGGGAGCTGCTCCTCCATAACTCCTCCCTCCACTGTCGGTACAACACTACTCCTCCTCGCTGCTCTCTGCTGGGCATGGCTGTCCTCACCAACACCGACCCCTGCTGCCCGCTCTGGCAGTGCCCCTGTAAGAACACACACTACTGTACATACACACACACACTACATACATACCAACACACACACATTTTACAGACATACTGTGCTTGTGTGTGTTTGCCTATCCGTGCATGTGTGTGTATGTGTTAGGTCGCTGCTCGGTGATGTCAGACCTGCGTGTGATAACGTTTGACGGTAACAACGTGGCGCTGTATGATAACGGCTCCTACATCCTGGTCTACCTGCCCACAGAGAACATCATAGGAACAGTGAATAAATGCCCTACCAGCCAGGTACACACACACACACACACAAGCTAAAACACACACACAAACTCTCTCTGTTTTAAATACACTCGCTATTATAAACTGTCATAGGATGCCAGAAGCACCTGATTCTGATTGGTTTACCTTTTCTTGTTTCATATTTAGAGCGTCAACTCCATCAGACGACCTGTGAGTTTCCTTTTAATATCTAATCGTGATCATTATCATAGTAATTATATGGTCATTATTACACTGTTTTACTTGGACATCTTTCTCTCAGAGCCCTAGTGGTGGAACGTCAGGTCTGTGTTTCAAGAACTTGAACATCACCACTCCCTCCTACAGGATCATCATCAACCGTCTTGACCGCAAGGTGACTATCACTGACCGCAACCGACTGACCACTGAACCATTACTGATCGCATACACTGTAGAACACAGCTCATGCTATATCTGTGCGTGTGTGGGTATACAGGTGTCAGTGAACCACATCAAGGCGCGGCTGCCTTTCTCCCGCCAGGCTCTGTCAGTAGAGGACACAGGCAGTATGTACCTGATCACCACTCCTGGAGGAGTCAACATACAATGGTACCACAGCACTGGCATCATGGTGCTGCAATACACCGCTCCCTCCAATACATCTGCTCCTACTAGAGGCCTCTGTGGTAAGACATCCATGAGCTAGATTTGGCATTTACTCTAACGCTTCCATCCTTCATTGTCAGATCAGGGATGTGGGTTTGTTTTGAAGACGTCCACTAGCATGATTTAATGAACCTGGAGAAGAGAGAACGTTTCTCTCAGACCTTGCCCTATTCCTGGCCTATTTCTTCAGGGTGTGCGCATGTGGGCGTGCATTTGTTCATCCGTGCATGTTATGAACATAAGTGTATCCGTAACAGTTTTGTAAATAAAGTATCAAGTTGTTTTAAATTGTGATCGAGAGTTGCGCCTCTTCCTTCTCAATGCTCATGCTATTATTTGGTTGCACCTTGTTTCACGTTGGTTGAGCACCTTTTACTCCCTGCTGGTGTGTCTCCCAGGGTGTTGTGACGGGAACCCAGCTGATGACCTGAAGCTGCCTAACGGTACGGTGGTGAGGGAGGTGGCAGACCTGGGTCTGTTCCTGCAGGCCTGGAGGGTCCACACCTCAGAGGACACGGAACACACACGACGCATCGGGGACAACTGTACCACTGGAGACTGCTCCACCTGTCTCTCCATGCTTAGACAGAGACCTTTCACTCCCTGCCACAGCAAGGTGTCTCCAGAGCAGTTCTGTGATGTGATGTGGGCAGGGGACCTCCACTATAAGGCCCACCAGTGTGACTTCCTGGCAGCCTACGTAGCTGTCTGCTACACTTACCAAGTCTGCATCAACTGGAGACGACACAACTTCTGCCGTAAGGACCTCGTACACACACACACCAATACACACTAATACACACACACATCAGGTCTACATTAGCTGGTGATGTCACAACGGTATGTTCTTGCGGTGTGTCTGTGCGCGTGTGTGTGTGTGTGTGTGTGTGTGTGTGTGTGTGTGTGTGTGTGTGTGTGTGTGTGTGTGTGTGTGTGTGTGTGTGTGTGTGTGTGTGTGTGTGTGTGTGTGCGTGCGTGCGTGCGTGTGTGTGTGTGTGTGTGTGTTTGCGTGTCTGTACATGCTTGTGCGTATGTGTGTGGGTGTGTGTGTGTGTGTGTGTGTGTGTGTGTGTGTGTGTGTGTGTGTGTGTGTGTGTGTGTGTGTGTGTGTGTGTGTGTAGCGTTGAGGTGTCCCTCAGGTAGGGAGTACCAGGCGTGTGTGTCGACCTGTACCACCCGGACCTGTCAGAACAGAGAGTTCTATGAGGAGACCACCTGCTCCCACATCAGAGAGGAGTGTGTGTGTCGCTCTGGAACCATCCTGCACCGAGCAGACTCCACTTACTGCGTCACAGAGGAGCAGTGTGGTGAGTATGTCAGCTCTATGTCAGCTGTATGCCAGCTCTATGTCAGCTGTATGTCAGCTGTATGTCAGCTCTATGTCAGCTGTATGCCAGCTCTATGTCAGCTGTATGTCAGCTCTTTGTCAGTGTATGTCTGCTCTAGTATGTCAGCTCTATGAGCTTGTGCTCTATATGACTCTTGTTATGGTTCTGCTTCTGTGTTTTTTAGAGTGTACTGATAATGTCTGTGGTGTCTGTATGTGTGTTTGTAGTGTGTACGGATAACGAGGGGTCTCCGCGGGCCCCTGGGGAGGTGTGGAACGGGTCATTGCGTGGCTGCTGTCTGTTCCGCTGCCTGGAGAACGGTTCTGTGGTGGCAGTAGAACCTGACTGCAGCTTTAGTCCCACTCCGCTGTGTGAGAGGGAGGGAGAGTACGTACTGGATGTCCTGGAAGAGGGGGCCTGCTGTCCCAAGAAGATCTGTGGTGAGGACACACACACACATGCATGCTTAGACACCTACATATACCATCGACTCTCTCTCTCTCTCTCTCTCTCTCTCTCTCTCTCTCTCTCTCTCTCTCTCTCAATTCAATTCAAGGGGCTTTATTGGCATGGGAAACATATGTTTACATTGCCAAAGCAAGTGAAATGGATAAACAAAAGTTAAATAAACAATAAAAAGTGAACAGTAAATATTACACTCACACAAGTTCCCAAAGAATAAAGACATTGTAACGGCCGTCTGAAGAAGAGGGAGTGGACCAAAGCGCAGCGTGGTAAGTTTTCATGCTTTCTTTATTAAAACTGAACACTAAATAACAAAAATAACAAAGAGAACGAACGAAACCGAAACAGTTCTGTCTGGTGCAGACACAAAACAGAAAACAATTACCCACAAAAACCATGTGGGAAAAAGCTACCTAAGTATGGTTCTCAATCAGAGACAACGATAGACAGCTGCCTCTGATTGAGAACCACACCCGGCCAAACAACAAAGAAATACAAAACATAGAAAATGAACATAGAATGCCCACCCAAATCACACCCTGACCAAACCAAAATAGAGACATAAAAAACTCTCTACGGTCAGGGCGTGACAGACATGATGTCATATTATGTCTATATACAGTGTTGTAACATTGTGCAAATAGTTAAAGTAAAAAAATGTCAAACAAATAATCATAAATATGGGTTGTATTTACAACCCTTTCTTGTGGCAACAGGTCCCAAATCTTGCTGCTGTGATTGCACACTGTGGTATTTCACCCAATAGATATGGGAGTTTATCAAAATTGGATTTGTTTTCAAATTCTCGGTGGGTCTGTGTAATCTGAGTGAAATATGTGTCTCTAATATGGTTATACATTTGGCAGGAGGTTAGGAAGTGCAGCTCAGTTTCCACCTCATTTTGTGGGCAGTGTGCACATAGCCTGTCTTCTCTTGGGAGCCAGGTCTGCCTACGGCGACCTTTCTCAATAGCAAGGCTATGCTCACTGAGTCTGTACATAGTCAAAGCTTTCCTTAAGTTTGGGTCAGTCACAGTGGTCAGGTATTCTGCCACTGTGTACTCTCTGTTTAGGGCCAAATAGCATTCTAGTTTGCGCAGTTTTTTTGTTAATTCTTTCCAATGTGTCAAGTAATTATCTTTTTGTTTTTTCATGATTTGGTTGGGTCTAAATGTGTTGCTGTCCTGGGGCTCTGTGGGGTCTGTTTGTGAACAGAGCCCCAGGACCAGCTTGCTTAGGGGGCTCTTCTCCAGGTTTATTTCTCTGTAGGGGATGGCTTTGTTATGGAAGGTTTGGGAATTGCTTCCTTTTAGGTGGTTGTAGAATTTAACAGCTCTTTTCTGGATTTTGATAATTAGCGGGTATCGGCCTAATTCTGCTCTGCATGCATTATTTGGTGTTTTACGTTGTACACGGAGGATATTTTTGGTATTTGTCCCATGTTGTGAATTCTTGGTTGGTATTTTTAGCCAGATCCTAATTGGTATGTCAAATGTTATGTTCCTTTTGATGGCATAGAATGCTATTCTTTTTTTATTTAACCTTTATTTAACTAGGCAAGTCAGTTAAGAACAAATTCTTATTTACAATGATGGCCTACACCGGCCAAACCCGGACAACGCTGGGCCAATTGTGCGCCGCCCTATGGGACTCCCAATCACGGCCAGTTGTGAGACAGCCTTGATTCAAACCAGGGTGTCTGTAGTGACGCCTCTAGCGCTGAGATGCAGTGCCTAAGACCGCTGCGCCACTCGGGAGCCCCTTGCCTTGTCTCTCAGATCGTTCACAGCTTTGTGGAAGTTACCTGCAGCGCTGATGTTTAGGCAGAGGTATGTATAGTTTTTTGTGTGCTCTAGGACAACGGTGTCAAGATGGAATTTGTATTTGTGGTCCTGGCGACTGGACCTTTTTTGGAACACCATTATTTCTGTCTTACTGAGATTTTCTGTCAGGCCCAGGTCTGACAGAATCTATGCATAATATCTAGGTGCTGCTGTAGGCCCTTTTTGGTTGGGGACAGAAGCACCAGATCATCAGCAAACAGTAGACATTTTACTTCAGATTCTAGTAGGGTGAGGCCGGGTGCAGTAGACTGTTCTAGTGCCCTCGCCAATTTGTTGATATGTATGTTGAAGAGGGTGGGTCTCTCTCTCTCTCTCTCTCTCTCTCTCTCTCTCTCTCTCTCTCTCTCTCTCTCTTTCTCTCTCTCTCTCTCTCTCTCTCTCTCTCTCTCTCTCTCTCTCTCTCTCTCTCTCTCTCTCTCTCTCTCTCAGAGTGTAATCTGACCATCTGTGAGAGTGAGGCTCCGCCCTGTGAAAATGGGAACCGACTGGTGATTGGTTACAGTGCCTTGTCCTGCTGCCCAGAGTACCGTTGTGGTAGGTACTGAACCAAAAGGTAATAGCTTTAATCATTCACTGGTATTGTTAGGTGTGGTTTAATAACTGAGTCCTGTGATTGGTCTGTCTCAGAGTGCGAACCCCATGCCTGTCCCCCCGTCACCGCCCCTGACTGCAGAGAAGATCAGTTCCTCGTGGAGGTCCGTGAGGACAGCTCCTGCTGTTACTCCTTCCTGTGTGGTAAGGTCAGACCTTCTACTGCTTCCTGGGTCGACCGTCTCCGTCCAACATTACTGTAGCTGGACTTTGGGTAGAAGTTGCCCTTAAGTAGAGGACCGACCCAAAAACAGTCAGTGGCCAATGGTGTGTGTGTCTTCTCTCTGCAGTGTGTGAGTCATGTATCGAGCCCGTGCCGGCCTGTTCCGATGGCGAGATATTAGCTGTGAATCTAAACACCACCAACAGCTGCTGCCCTCAATACCACTGTGGTAACACACACACATTATACTCTACACACTATACAAGCTGTACAGACACACACATACATGTACACATACACAGGGTTGATGTTTACAGCAGTGTTCTCTTGCATGCAGTGTGTGATGTGAACCTGTGTCCTGAGTCGTCTCTGACCTGCTCTCCTGGCCTGTCTATGGTTCAAACCACCCACCCTGGACACTGCTGCCCCGACCACCGCTGTGGTACACACACACACACAAACACAAATTTTTGCACAGGCAATAGTTGCACACACACATCTAAATGCACACACATACCATCATGCCCAGAACTGTGTCTTTGAAAAATCTTGTAGTCCAAACAGAGCATGGTTCTAGGCCTCCAGGTCTGTAGTAAACAAAGTCTCTCTTCTTCTTTCAGAATGCCAGTGTGAGGACAGCTCTCTCCCAGTCTGTCAGGTGGTGAGTCAGTCAACTTCAGGAATATTCCTGTTTGTGTGTGCAATGTGCATGCGTGCATGTGTGTGTGTTTTTGTGTGTGTCATAGTAACTTCTCTGGTCTCTCAGGGGGAGGTACAGGTGGAGGTTCCAGACAGCAGAAGCATCTGTGGCTGCCCCCGCTACACCTGCAGTAAGTACACACACATACACACACACTATGCACAGACACACCCTAGGCTACTAACCCCTGACCCCTGACCTCTGTGTGTAGAGAAGGCAGAGGTGTGTGTGTTCCAGGGAGTCACGGTGCTGGGGCCAGGGCAGAGCCTGATTCAGTACTATGAAGGAGAGCTGTGTTACACCGTTCACTGTCTGACACACCGTGACACACACACCGGATACTACGCCATGGACGTGTCCGCTGTCAACTGCTCTCGGAAGTGTGGCCCGGTATGTCTCTCTCCCTCTCTCTCACACACACTCCAAACTTCCATCCTGATCAGAGTTACGTAAACCCTTCTGACTTCTCCCCCCCCTCCTTTCTGACTCCTCCCCCCCGTCTGACTCCCCCCCTTCTGACTCCCCCCTTCTGACTTCTCCCCTCCTCTTACTTCGCCCCCTCCTTCTGACTTCTCCCCCCTTCTGATTTCTCCCCCCCTTCTGACTTCAACCCCTCCTCTGACTTCTCCCCCACCTTCTGACTTCTCCCCTCCTCTGACTTCTCCCCCCTTCTGATTTCCCCCCCTTCTGACTTCTCCCCTCTCTTCTGACTTCTCCCCCCTTCTGACTTCTCCCCCCTTCTGACCTCCCCCCCACCTCTCAGCACCAGCTTTACGTAGCATCATCAGATCCTCAGGTGTGCTGTGGCTCCTGTAAGAACGTCTCCTGTTCCTTCAACATCCACAACAGAACCACTGAGGTCTTCACTGTGAGAACACACACACACACACACACTCACACACACACACACAGCCTAATACTGCCAAACAGACACAAATAATCTACCTAACACACAGGAAAATCCTGGATGGATAACGTTGACGGTGTGTGTGTGTGTGAACAGGCGGGGAGCTCCTGGGTGGATAACTGTACACGGTACGACTGTGTGGAGACGGCAGGGGGAACCGTGGTGCTGGCCTCAGGGGTGGTCTGCCCCCCCTTCAACGACACAGAGTGCACTCAGGTACACACACACACACACACACACACTAACATTCACACATAATGAGGTCTGTCTGTAACCTTTCTTCAATCATTGCAGAATGGGGGCGTGGTCCAGAGCTATGTGGACGGCTGTTGCAGAACGTGTAAGTGACCGATCACATTTGCTTCTCATATGCTTTCAGCTGTCAATCACAGGGGTGGGCAGGGCGTTGCCTGGCAACGGTTGGGCTTATTGGCTGACTGGTTGGGGGGTGTGGCCTGTAGCAGCGTAAAGCAGAGTAAAAGCTTGTGGTTGGCTGGCAACAACCAGCATGAATCACTACACTACCCATCAGCCTCTGCTGTAGGGGTGGTCCTAGAGCTGCCTGATGGTCCTGATACACTGTCATGATAATATTGAAAAAAGATTTTACTGTTGATTGGAAAATATTTTTATTTCGTGGATAAATTATCATAACCCACAGTTATCTGGAGATTAACAGCATGCAAACAGTGGTCCGTCCTACCACTCAAATTTTCTTTTACACTCAATGATGCTAATGATAAACTGTAGCTAAACAGACTCTCTAAATCCTTAAAGTACTTTCTAGATGTCCATAAGAGGAAGGCAGTTTGTATTTTAAGTGAACTGCAGTGGTGGAAAAAGTATCCATTTGTCATACTTGAGTAAAAGTATAGATACCTTAATAGAAAGTTACTAAAGTAAAAGTTAAATTCACCCAGTAAAATACTACTCGAGTAAAAGTTTTAAAGTATTTGGTTCTAAATATACTTAAGTATCAGAAGTATAAATAATTTCCAATTCCTTCTTTTAAGCAAAGTATATGGCACCATTTTCTTGTTTTTAAAGTGTATGGATAGCCAGAGGCATACTCCAACACTGAGACATCATTTATAAAAGATGCATTTGTTTTTAGTGAGTCTGCCAGATCAGAGACAGAAGGGATGATCATGTGTTGTCTTGATAAGTGCGTGAATTGGGCCATTTTCCTGTCCTGCTAAGCGGTCAAAATTAAGTACTTTTGGAAGTCAGGTAAAATGTATGGAATAAAAACTACATTATTTCTTTAGGAATGTAGTGAAGTAAAAGTAAAAGTTGTCAAAAATATAAATAAGTAGTACTTATTTTAAAGTACTACTTAAGTAGTACTTTAAAATATTTTTACTTTAGTACTTTACACCACTGGTGAACTGTCCCATTAAACACAAATTGTGCATGTAAAGGTGAAGAACACAGATCCAGTCTGCTCTCCCAGTAATACAGCAGCTCTGCCTCCTTGTCCGCTTGCCTGCTCTACCAGTTTGGCCAATGGGAATGCTTGTTTTTGTTACATTTTGGCCAATGGTGATGCTTGGTGTTTAGTTTGGCCAATGAGAATGAGCCTTGGTGCATCAGCGTGTAGTAATCCTGAGTGTTTGGCCATCTGGCTGTCTTCCCCAGTCTCAGAGAACATTGTCTGGCTCCCATGGCTGTGCATGCCACTGCGCTGATTCCTCTGTGTGTTTTCAATGTGTTCTAAACCAACGTTAACCTGTGTGTTCTCCTATCGTTCTCCTGACGTTGTTGTTCCTGCCGCTGCTCCCAGGTTCTGGAGTCGGTGTTATACCGTTTACCGTTAACCCCGTAACCCCCACTGGTAGTACTAACTGTGACAAAGGTACCACGACCTCTCACCTTTCATCTTTAACCTCTCACCCCATAACCCTCACAGGTAGTACTAATTGTGACACAGGTACCACGACCTCTCATCCTTCACCTATCACCGTGTGTGTTTGTCTAGTCCTAACCCTACCACACCATACATATAAACTACAGGTCAAGGTTCACCTAACATTCCTCAGGACAAAACCCCATTCCAATGTGTCAACATGTTATTGCTGTGCTGAATCCTCTATGTGAGTAAGAATCATCCCCATTCCTTCACATATACAGAGAGTTTGACCAAGTGTAGAGCTGGACGCCATGTTGCTACCGCTCAACATTCCATCATCCCCCGCCCCTCTGCCCCCTGTGGCTTACCCCCGATTGGCTAGAGTGAGTTTAAGTTCAGGCCAGTGGCCAATGGGAGCTGGGTCTCTGGCATGAGAACTGCCCCCCAGTCAGCTGGCTGTCAATTAAACTGAGCCCCCGCTGCTAGGCAAAAGAGTCCTGCTCAATAGGCCTTTTACTGTGTGAATGACAGGACTCTGGGGGTGAAAGCTGTGTGTGTGCTTGCGTGTATCTCAGCGTTTTCTCTGTGTGCGTGTGTGTTTAGGTAAGGAGGACGGTAAGACGTGTAAGCGTGTAGCGATCCGAACCACCATCAGAAAAGACGACTGCAGGAGCAACGCACCGGTAAGAGAGAGACAGTAGCAATAAGACCGTTTTTTTTATGGAGTATAATATTTTACCGCCCCTCTCTCTTTCTCTCTCTCTCTCTCTCTCTCTCAGTTGACAGTGTATTCGTGTGATGGGAAGTGTCCGTCTGCCACCATCTTTAACTTCAACATCAACAGCCACGCCCGCTTCTGTAAGTGCTGCAGAGAGAGTGGACTACAAACACGCTCCGTCACCCTCTACTGCTCACGCAATGCTACTCTGGTGGACTACAGCTTCCAGGAACCTTTAGACTGCTCCTGCCTATGGAACTAAAGAGATCTACTGTAATCCAGGGCTAGGCAACTAGATTCAGTCGCAGGACAATTTTTATCGGAGAGGATGGTCGGGGGCATGGAAAATAATTATAATAATTTGTACACTGTACACAGGTACCTACACACTGAAGAAGGCTGTAAAGACGAAACATCTGTGTACGCTATCCCTGGTGCAGTAAAAACATGTAACACATTGAATAATGAAGTAAGCTTTATGCAACATATTTTTGAGTGTGAACCCATTACACCTCTTTGTTTGTCTGAATTCATAGGTTTTATGCACCAGCCAAGCTTCTGGGAGAGCGTGATGGTTCTCTTTTGATTAGTTACACTGCAAATTGACCACAACTAAGCCAAAAAATAAATGGTTTTTGAAAATAACAATAATTTCATACATTGAGATGTTTTTTTTTTTTTTTGTGGGAATACTTGGAAACATTTCCTAAACTAAACTCATTTTTAGATGAATTCCTTGTGATTTTACAGTCTTTTTTAACGTAAAACGAAATTCTATCTACCCTGATCAAGTCGATGTGAGCTCCAGTATGGTAAACAGTAGGTTGGACGGAGGATGGAACAGAGGTTAGAGGTCAGACAGGTCAAGCGTCCAGGTAGGCGAGTTCTTTAGTCTTCCTTCAGTCTGTTGTTGAAGGGTGTATGCTGGCCTGTTGTAGTGACCCTGTCATTACAGATGTGTAGTGGTCAGATGTGTAGGGCTGTAACCTGTTCCTGCTGTATTATGATAACACTAGTCCTATCTGTACTGCTGTAGCCTGCTCCTCCTCGTGTGTAACACTAGCTAGTCCTCTCTCGCTTTATAATGTTCAGATCAGTTGGTCCCAGCTGACAGGACTACGCTGATTTAGTACGTCAGTGATCTAGTTCTCTCCTGATGACTGAAATGTTTAATATGCCGCTAATATTTGTCGTAGAACAAAAAACATTCATTACAAATGTAAAGCTTTTATACAAAAGTATGAAGCATTGTGCCAGTAATCATACAGTATGTGCTGTGTTGTTTATTATGAAGCATTGTGCCAGTAATCATACAGAATGTGCTGTGTTGTTTATTATGAAGCATTGTGCCAGTAATCATACAGTATGTGCTGTGTTGTTTATTATGAAGCATTGTGCCAGTAATCATACAGAATGTGCTGTTGCCATCACACAGATGTTACCAGTCAGAATAGAACAATAAAACACTCAACAGTGTCTGACTGACTGGTTGGTGTTTTTTTGCATGAATGAAAAACGTTCCATCCTCCTCCTCCACACACACACACTCCCCTGCTGACTCAGTGTGTTCAGTGCTGACGTGTGTTTGTGTTTCTCTGGCCTGGTAGTGTGTAATTATTGTGTGGGAGTCTGTGTAACAATGTGTGTGTATATACACTTGAGTGTACAAAACATTAGAAGCACCTTCCTAATATTGAGTTGCGCCCCCCTTTGCCCTCAGAACAGCCTCAATTCATGGACTCTACAAGGTGTCGAAAGCGTTCCACAGGGATGCTGGCCCATGTTGACTCCAATGCTTCCCACAGTTTTGTCAAGTTGGCTGGATATCCCTTGGGTGGTAGACCATTGTTGATACACACAGGAAACTGTTGAGTGTGAAAAATCCAGCAGTGTTGCAGTTCTTGACACACTCAAACCAGCTGGCACCTACTACCATACTCCGTTCAAAGGCACTTAAATCTTTGTCTTGCCCATTCACCCTCTGAATGGCACACATACACAATCCATGTCTCAATAGTGTCAAGGCTTAAAAATCATTCTTTAACCTGTCTCCTCTTCTCCTCTGAAGTGGATTTAACAAGTGACATAAATAAGGGATCATAGTTTTCACCTGGATTCACCTGGTCAGTCTATGTCATGGAAAGAGCAGGTGTTCCAAATGTTTTGTACACTCAGTGTATAATTACCATGTAATTAAACCATGTTAATGACACTTCGTCATCAGTAAAACACCAGTGACCAGGAAGAAGTGAAGTATTGAAGAGGTAGGAAACCACATTGATCCGTCATTGATTAGTAATTGATCAGTAAATTATTCATTTTTTTCTCATTCTCCACAGACCACTAGCTCACATTCCAACTACTCGCTGTTCAGCTCTCTGGGTGTGCACACTCACTCTCTCTCATACACACACAGACTGTTTTGATCTGCCACACAGCAGTGGAGTTGGTTAGCAAATCACTGCATCAATACAGCCCAGAAATTAATCGACTGAACATTGGGTGTGTGTGTGTGTCTGTGTGAGAAAGAGAGAGTGGTCCTGAATGCACTAGAGAATGAATCTGCAAAGAGACTGAGATGTATGGAATGTTGTCTATCTGGTCGACTTTAATTTCTTTACTTTCACCCTGTTCTTTCTCCCTATATCCTTCTCTCTCCCTCTCTTTCTCCCTCTCTCCTCGGGAGTTGCTCTCTGTGTGGCTGCAAGCCTGGTTGTCATAGTAACCGGCTCTTATCCCAACAAAGCGGAAAAGGCGGCAGGGCAGAAAAAATTGGGCTTAACGACACACACTGATTGAATTGCACTGTGCGTGTCTTCACACGAGGCTCTGCTTCTCGGAAAGCTGCTGTGGAGCGCTAAATTCAAAGTTGTGTTGCGTCACTGGGGAGGACTCCTTGGTACAGTTCAGCTGTGATTACACTCCTCCTCCTCTTATACAGAGCTCTGACAACCTCAGTCCTCACTGAAGCCACTGGACGTGTAGTTACCTCGCTCTTCGGTACATAGATGAGATATCCAAACAGCCAGGTTTTCTGATTCCAAAGCCATATTGATATTGGATGTATGCATGTTGTGGTACTATCTTTAGAGGATAGTGCATGCCACTCCTGTTGTGCACTGATGAGATGACCAGGCTTCCCCATGGATGGAAAGGTGCGTGTGTGGCTGCACACAGTTTCTAGCTATTAGTTTTAGGTGAAACAGTTATCTATCACAACACTCATTTAACAGTCTGTCAAAGTTTCAAATGTGACACTTATAGTCTGAGCGATTTATAGAATGTCTATGTATAGAACGTCTCTCTTTTTTCCCTCTCACTCTCCCTCTCTTTCCAGGTGGTCAGTCTCTCTTGTGTCCAGTGCTCCGAGCCGGCGGTCGTGGTTGTTGAGGTTATGTTTGGCCTCTTCCCCTCCGGTCAGGATCCAGACTGCTACACTATCTCCTATAGAACAGCACACAACCTCACGGTCAGAATCCACCCACCACACAACCTCCATACAACCATCACCCACCTCACGGTCTGACCACACAACCACCGGACAACCACAAACATATCGCAACCACTAAACCACTCTCTGTCCCCGCCCCTTCAGTTGTGGCTTGATCCTATTGGCCGCTCTGAGTGTTCGCCTGACTGCAGGCTGCTGCTGCAATTGGCTGAGGAGCCAGTAGAAAGTGACATCACACTGAATGCTATAAAAAAAACGCCACACTGGAGACTAAGACCTTTCATATTGGTGAACCTAACCTTGACCCCTGACCTCTATGGTCCTGTTATAAAACAGAATTTAACAGATAATGGATGAAAAGGAATGGTTTACTGTTTCACAATTAGACTTGTGCAGTTGTAACAGGTTCATGTGTGTGTGTGTGTGTGTGTGTGTGTGTGTGTGTGTGTGTGTGTGTGTGTGTGTGTGTGTGTGTGTGTGTGTGTGTGTGTGTGTGTGTGTGTGTGCGTGCGTGCGTGCGTGCATTTGTGTTTGTGTTTGTTTATGTGTGCACTGTGTAGCTCCTGTCCCCCTCTCCTCTCTCCTTGTCGAGGTGACCACCACCAGTGCTTTGCTATCCTGCAGCCTACAGAACCAACAGACCCTCACTGCCCTCAGTCTTCACAACCATGCACACCAAACACACACACACTGAACACACACACACACTGACCACACACACAACTCCTCGTACGCAGTGAGAGGCCTGGAGCCTGGAGCACACTACAGCATCACCCGGAGACTACACACCATCATGGAGACAGGTATATTTTTATATTTTTTCCCTTTATTTAAGCTGGGAGTCAACATTGAGACCAGGACTCTGCATATACAATTTCATGAGACAAAATCACTAATCTAATACAATATAAAACAAGTAAAATGCAACATAAATATTCAAGAAAAACAATTGCATTCCTGTAACGTTCGTCTTGTGGTGATTGAACGGACCAAGGCGCAGCGGGTGATGAATACATACTGAATTTATTTAACAGACGAAACACTGACAAAACACTAGAACAAACTACAAAACAATAAACGAAGGCAACAGACCTGAAACAAACAAACTTACATATAGACGAAGAACGCACGAACAGGAACAGACTACCTAAAATGAACGAACAAACGAAACAGTCCCATGTGGTATACACAGACACAGGAACAATCACCCACAAACAAACAGTGAGAACAACCTACCTTAATATGGCTCTCAATCAGAGGAAACGACACACACCTGCCTCTAATTGAGAACCATACCAGGCAAACCATTAACCCAACATAGAAAACACATAACATAGACTACCCACCCCAACTCACGCCCTGACCAATTAAACACATACAAAACAACAGAAAACAGGTCAGGAACGTGACAGAACCCCCCCCTCAAGGTGCGAACTCCGGGCGCACCCCTAAAACTCAAGGGGAGGGTCTGGGTGGGCATCTGTCCGCGGTGGCGGCTCCGGCGGTGGACGAGGACACCACTCCACCACTGTCTTTGTCCCCCTCCTTAGCGTCCTTTGAGTGGCGACCCTCGCCCCCGACCATGGTCCAGGAACCTTCACCAACGCCCCTCTAAAATAGAGGAGACAACTCAGGACAGAGAGGTAGCTCAGGACAAAGAGGTAGCGCAGGACAAAGAAGTAGCTCAGGACAGAGGGACAACTCAGGACGAATGGCAGCTCCGGACTGAATGGCAGCTCCGGACTGAATGGCAGCTCCGGACTGTAGGGCAGCTCATGACTGGAGGGCAGCTCATGACTGGAGGGCAGCTCATGACTGGAGGGCAGCTCATGACTGGAGGGCAGCTCATGACTGGAGGGCAGCTCATGACTATAGGGCAGCTCATGACTGTAGGGCAGCTCTGGCAGCTCCTGACTGGCTGGCGGCTCTGGCAGCTCCTGACTGGCTGGCGGCTCTGGCAGCTCCTGACTGGCTGGCGGCTCTGGCAGCTCCTGACTGGCTGGCGTCTCTGGCAGCTCCTGACTGGCTGGCGTCTCTGGCAGCTCCTGACTGGCTGGCGTCTCTGGCAGCTCCTGACTGGCTGGCGTCTCTGGCAGCTCCTGACTGGCTGGCGGCTCTGGCAGCTCCTGACTGGCTGGCGGCTCTGGCAGCTCCTGACTGACGGACGGCTCTAGCGGCTCCTGACTGACGGACGGCTCTAATGGCTCGGGACAGACGGGCGGCTCTAATGGCTCGTGGCAGACGGATGACTCAGATGGCGCTGGGCAGACAGATGGCTCAGACGGCGCTGGGCAGACGGATGGCTCAGATGGCGCTAGGCAGACGGATGGCTCAGACGGCGCTGGGCAGACGGATGGCTCAGACGGCGCTGGGCAGACGGATGGCTCAGACGGCGCTGGGCAGACGAGCAGTGCAGGCGGCGTTGAGCAGACGAGCAGCGCAGGCAGTTCAGACGGCGCTGGGCAGGCAGGCAGCTCTGACCCGCTGAGGCGCACAGTAGGCCTGGTGCGTGGTGCCGGAACTGGTGGTACCGGACTGGAGACACGCACCTCAAGGCTAGTGCGGGGAGCAGGAACAGGGCACACTGGACTCTCGATGCGCACTATAGGCCTGGTGCGTGGTACCGGCACTGGTGGTACCGGGCTGAGGGCACGCACCTCAGGGCGAGTGCGGGGAGAAGGAACAGTGCGTACAGGGCTCTGAGGACGCACAGGAGGCTTGGTGCGTGGTGCCGGAACTGGAGGCACTGGCCTGGAGACACGCACCACAGGGAGAGTGCGTGGAGGAGGAACAGGGCTCTGGAGACGCACTGGAAGCCTGGTGCGTGGTGTAGGCACTGGTGGTACTGGGCTGGGGCCACGCACCATAAGGCGAGTGTGGGGTGCTGGAACTGGAGGTACTGGGCTGGGGCGGGAAGGTGGCGCCGGATATACCGGACCGTGCAGGCGTACTGGCTCCCTTGAGCACTGAGCCTGCCCAACCTTACCTGGTTGAATGCTCCCCGTAGCCCGTCCAGTGCGGGGAGGTGGAATAACCCGCACTGGGCTGTGTTGGCGAACCGGGGACACCATGCGTAAGGCTGGTGCCATGTACACCGGCCCGAGGAGACGTACTGGAGGCCAGATATGTAGAGCCGGCTTCATGGCACTTGGCTCAATGCTCAATCTAGCCCGGCTAGTGCGGGGAGGTGGAATAACCCGCACCGGGCTATGAACACGTACAGGAGACACCATGCGCTCTACTGCGTAACACGGTGTCTGCCCGTACTCTCGCTCTCCACGGTAAGCATGGGAAGTGGGCGCAGGTTTCCTACCTGCCCTCGCCACACTACCCTTTAGCCCCCCCCCAAGAAATTTTTGGGTGAGCCTCTCGGGCTTCCAGCCGCTCTGCCTTGCTAGCGCCTCATAATGCCGCCTCTCCGCTTTAGATGCCTCCAGCTCCGCTTTTGGGCGGCGACACTCCTCTGGCTCTGCCCAGGGTCCTTCTCCGTCCAGAATCTCCTCCCATGTCCATTCCTCCTTGAACCACTGCTGCTGTCGCTGTTGCCCGTTAACCCGCTGCTTGATCCGGGTTTGGTGGGTGATTCTGTAACGTTCGTCTTGTGGTGATTGAACGGACCAAGGCGCAGCGGGTGATGAATACATACTGAATTTATTTAACAGACGAAACACTGACAAAACACTAGAACAAACTACAAAACAATAAACGAAGGCAACAGACCTGAAACAAACAAACTTACATATAGACGAAGAACGCACGAACAGGAACAGACTACCTAAAATGAACGAACAAACGAAACAGTCCCATGTGGTATACACAGACACAGGAACAATCACCCACAAACAAACAGTGAGAACAACCTACCTTAATATGGCTCTCAATCAGAGGAAACGACACACACCTGCCTCTAATTGAGAACCATACCAGGCAAACCATTAACCCAACATAGAAAACACATAACATAGACTACCCACCCCAACTCACGCCCTGACCAATTAAACACATACAAAACAACAGAAAACAGGTCAGGAACGTGACAATTCCTCAATAAGAAGGATCCCAATCAGTATTTGAAATTGCTCGAGCAACACCAGAACATCCAATCGTAATGTATTTTGTAGTTGGTGCCAGCAATGAGGTGCTTTAAAACTAGAAGCGGATTTACCTAGTTGTTGGAGACCCGAGGAACCTCAAGAGTTAACCAACCTTGTTAACGGGTTTGGTATCTCATATTTTAATCGTGAACTTAGGTGAGTTGGAAGCTTGTGTAGTAGAGCTTTGTAAACAAAACGGGAGTAATGAAGTGATCTACGAGACTTTAATGAGGACCAGCCAACCAGATTCAGATTCAGATCAACTTTATTATCCGACCAGGGGGAAACTCATTTGGTCATGTGCTTGAAAAGGCAGTAGATAAAACATGACAACACAAAAACGACACAATAGAATTCAGTCAAAGTGCTATAACTCCACATTTAAAATGAAAGTGTAATATACTGTGTACACGAAGGACCAACAGACTATCTATTATACAGTCTAATGGCTGTCAGAATAAACCAGTCCCCATATTTATCTGTTTTGATTTTCTTTTGAAGAAGTCTCTTTCCCCTTGTCCGGCTGCTGCTGTGACTGAATTTTAAGTGAAGGGGATGAGTACTGTCCTGTAAAATGTTTTCAAGTTTTAGGAGGATGAGTTTTGTGTATAGGTTGATGGCTGAAGGTGTAAGAGTACAGTCGTGGCCAAAAGGTTTGAGAATGACACAAATATTCATTTCCACAAAGTTTGCTGCTTCAGTGTCTTTAGATATTTTTGTCAGATGTTACTATGGAATACTGAAGTATAATTACAAGAATTTCATAAGCGTCAAAGGCTTTTATTGACAATTACATGAAGTGGATGCAAAGAGTCAATATTTGCAGTGTTGACCCTTCTTTTTCAAGACCTCTGCAATCTGCCCTGGCATGCTGTCAATTAACTTCTGGACCACATCCTGACTGATTGCAGCCCATTCTTGCATAATCAATGCTTGGAGTTTGTCAGAATTTGTGGGTTTTTGTTTGTCCACCCACCTCTTGAGGATTGACCACAAATTCTCAATGGGATTAAGGTCTGGGGAGTTTCCTGGCCATGGACCCAAAATATCGATGTTTTGTTCCCACTTAGTTATCACTTTTGCCAAATGGCAAGGTGCTTCATCATGCTGGAAAAGGCATTGTTCGTCACCAAACTGTTCCTGGATGGTTGGGAGAAGTTGCTCTCGGAGGATGTGTTGGTACCATTCTTTATTCATGGCTGTGTTCTTAGGCAAAATTGTGAGTGAGCCCACTCCCATGGCTGACAAGCAAACCCACACATGAATGGTCTCAGGATGCTTTACTGTTGGCATGACACAGGACTGATGGTAGCGCTCACCTTGTCTTCTCCGGACAAGCTTTTTTCCGGATGCCCCAAACAATCGGAAAAGGGATTCATCAGAGAAAATGACTTTACCCCAGTCCTCAGCAGTCCAATCCCTGTACCTTTTGCAGAATATCAGTCTGTCCCTGAAGTTTTTCCTGGAGAGAAGTGGCTTCTTTGCTGCCCTCATCCTCCAAAAAAGTATTCGCCTCACTGTGCGTGCAGATGCACTCACACCTGCCTGCTGCCATTCCTGAGCAAGCTCTGTACTGGTGGTGACCCGATCCCGCAGCTGAAGCAACTTTAGGAGACGGTCCTGGCGCTTGCTGGACTTTCTTGAGCGCCCTGAAGCCTTCTTCACAACAATTGAACCACTCTCCTTGAAGTTCTTGATGATCCAATAAATTGTTGATTTAGGTGCAATCTTACTGGCAGCAATATTCTTGCCTGTGAAGCCCTTTTTGTGCAAAGCAATGATGACGGCACGTGTTTCCTTGCAGGTAACCGTGGTTGACAGAGGAAGAACAATGATTCCAAGCACCACCCTCCTTTTGAAGCTTCCAGTCTGTTATTTGAACTCAATCAGCATGACAGCGTGATCTCCAGCCTTGTCCTCGTCAACACTCACACCTGTGTTAGCGAGAGAATCACTGACATGATGTCAGCTGGTCCTTTTGTGGCAGGACTGAAATGCAGTGGAAATGTTTTTTGGGGATTCAGTTAATTTGCATGGCAAAGAAGGACTTTGCAATTAATTGCAATTCATCTGCTCACTCTTCATAACATTCTGGAGTATATGCAAATTGCCATCATACAAACTGAGGCAGCAGACTTTGTGAAAATTAATATTTGTGCCATTCTCAAAACTTTTGGCCACGACTGTAGTGTCTGCTGCAATCTGGTAAATGGTGTCACCATAGTCAAGAACTGCCAAGGGGGTTGACTGTATAATCTTCTTCCTGCTATTTAGGCAAGAGGCAAGAACTATGAAAAAAAGAACAACACACATAGATGTAATTAACGTTGACTGCTATATGTCTGAGTTGACTATTGTCTCTCCTCAGCCCAGTGTCCTATTGGTTGGCTGGCGAGTGGAAGGAGCTGCTATTGTCATGGCTGTCGTAAGAAGAGGACCAAGGTGCAGCGTGGTGAGCGTACATACTTTTAATAGTAGATGTTGCCAACAAAACAATAAACAATACCAAAACAAACCGTGAAGCTTAAGGCTATGTGCCATCAAACAAAGTTAACCTCCCACAAACACAGGTGGGAAAAGGGCAGCCTAAGTATGGTTCTCAATTAGAGACAACGATAGACAGCTGCCTCTGATTGAGAACCACACCCGGCCAAAGACAAAGAAATACACAACATAGAACATAGAATACCCACCCCAACTCACGCCCTGACCAAACCAAAATAGAGACATAAAAAGGATCTCTAAGGTCAGGGCATGACAGCTATAGTGTAAGTAGGCAGAGCCTGTCATGGGGCGACACCCAGCAAACCTGTATGGGCGTGGCTTCAGGAGGTCACCTGGTAGACGTTAAAACAGAGACAGACCTCCTCCTCCTTTCCTCTCACCTGACCACACATAACAACCTGCTACTGCTCTGGACCGCTCTCAATGACAGAAAGGTAACACACACAGATAAGCGTGTGAGTGAGAGAAATGGGCTGTATTAGCATGAATGGTGTTTGCTTTTCTAAACAGGCAGACACACTAGTTTCCTCCTTACAGAGGAGCGTGTTAGTCTGTGATTTAAAACTGATGACTGGGGCATTCTTAGCGTGTCTGTCTGACACGAACACACACAAAATGTTTTTTTGTTGTTGTTTCTCTTCACAGGATAAGAGGTGGCCCCACTCGTCCGATGGCTCCTCCTACAACATGACTAGTGCTATGATATCATCATCGCTACCAGCCAATCAGACAGACTGTTTTGCCCTGCAGAAGAACTCTACTGGACCCGGCTACTTTCTTACGCCGTTCTTCTGCCACATCCTTTTACCCTTTATCTGTCACTGGGAAAGTATGCATTAATACAGTCAAAACCCAAGTAAGTATACACCCCAATACCTCTTTAGCACTGCCAGACACACTTTAACTATATCTCTCTCTGTCTCTCTTTCTCTCTCTCTGTCGCTCTCAGTCCCTCTCCTCCCTCGTTTGTTCACCTTTGACCTGCTGGACGTAACAGAGAGAAAAGCAGATATCCACTGGAGTGACATCACGTTCCTAAACTCCCAACACGCCTCCCAGCTCTATGTCCAATACAAAGATCAGGAGGAAGGGGAAGAAAATGGGGAAGAGGAGAAAGAAAGGGAGAAGAGAAGTGCAGGTCGTGTCCCAGTGTCCCTATTGTCCAGAGGGCTGAAGGTGCCAGGTCTGTCCCCAGGGAAGGTCTACTCTCTGTCCCTCAGAGCCTCTCACCTCACTGGGGCCGCTTGAACCCTTGGGAACACGCACATCACTCACACACGGCCCCTTCCCCCTCGGACATCACCATTTGCAATGTGACAGCCAGTCAGATCACAGTAAGCTGGACGGCCCTAGACTCCCAGCATGCTGTGCAGTGGGGCTTCCTGGTTTGCTGGGGGGATGTAGCTTCAGGCCAGGAGTTGAGAATGGGCGTGGCCAGCAGTTCCAGGTAGACTGTGATTGGCGGACTGGAGGGGTTCAGGAAGTACAGGGTCAGAGTTAACTCCGTCACAGAACATGGTGTGGAAAGCTGTGGAGGAACTGACCATACACACTGGTATGAAACTCTGTGTTTGTGTAATTCTTTATGTGTGCTTCTGCATGATTGTGTGTCTTATAAATATATTGAGTGTGTGTTTATGTGGTTCTGTACAGTATATTGACTGTGTGTGTGTTTGTAGGGGTGAGCGCACCAGGAGGTGTATATGTTTCTAGCAGAGAGGAGAATCTGACAACGTGTTGGCCGACCCTGTCAGGTGCGTGTGTGTAGTTCTGCCGTCACCCAGCTGTGTGAGATAGGGCTTAGTAACAGAGTCGTCAGAAGAGATGCTTTGGGATCCAGCCCCTGGACATGGACATAACTATGAAGTCATCTGTCTCGACTGTCACCACACACTTATGGTACCTCTGTAGAGTGTGTGTGTGTGTGTGTTTATAACGTGTGTGTGCATGTATACTGTGTATGTGGTTAAGTATCTGTATAATGTGGGTGTATGTGGTTGAGTATCAAATCAAATGTCATATAGACTAAGAGTGAAATGCTTACTTAAGCAGCATTTTTTGGGCCCTTCCTTACAATGCAAAGAGAAAACGAGAAATTATAGAAAAAAATAACACCAGGAATAAATATCCAATGGGTAACGATAACTTCACTATATACACGGGGTACGAGGACCGAGTCAATGTGCAGGGGTACGAGGTAAATGAGGTAGATACAGTTGAAGTCGGAAGTTTACATACACTTAGGTTGGAGTCATTAAAACAAATTTTTCAACCACTCCACAAATTTCTTGTTAATGAACTATAGTTTTGGCAAATCGGTTAGGACATCTACTTTGTGCATGACACAAGTCATTTTTCCAACAATTGTTTACAGACAGATTATTTCACTTATAATTCACTTTATCACAATTCCAGTGGGTCAGAAGATTACATACACTTAGTTGACTGTGCCTTTCAACAGCTTGGAAAATTCCAGAAATTATGTTATGGCTTTAGAAGCTTCTGATAGGCTAATTGACATCAATTGAGTCAATTGGAGGTGTACCTGTGGATGTATTTCAAGGCCTACCTTCAAACTCAGTGCCTCTGCTTGACATCATGGAAAAATCAAAAGAAATCAGCCAAGATCTCAGAAAAAAATTTGTAGACCTCCACAAGTCTGGTTCATCCTTGGGAGCAATTTCCAAACGCCTGAAGGTACCACGTTCATCTGTACAAACAATAGTGCGCAAGTATAAACACCATGGGACCACGCATACCGATCAGGAAGGAGACGCATTCTGTCTCCTAGAGATGAACGTACTTTGGTGCAAAAAGTGCAAATCAATCCCAGAACAACAGCAAAAAAACTTGTGAAGATGCTGGAGGAAACAGGTACAAATGGATCTATTTCCACAGTTAAACGAGTCCTATATCGACATAACCTGAAAGGCCGCTCAGCAAGGAAGAAGCCACTGCTCCAAAACCGCCATAAAAAGCCAGACTACGGTTTGCAACTGCACATGGGGGCAACGATTGTACTTTTTGGAGAAATGTCCTCTGGTCTGATGAAACAAAAATAGAACTGTTTGGCCATAATGACCATCGATATGTTTGGAGGAAGAAGGGGGAGGCTTGCAAGCCGAAGAACAAAATAGATTGCATCATGAGCCAGGAAAATTATGTGGATAAGCTTGGTCGCAAATGGGTCTTCCAAATGAACAATGACCCCAAGCATACTTCCAAAGTTGTGGCAAAATGGCTTAAGGACAACAAAGTCAAGGTATTGGATTGGCCACAAAGCCCTGACCTCAATCCTATAGAACATTTGTGGGCAGAACTGAAAAAGCGTGTGAGAGCCAGGAGGCCTACAAACCTGACTCAGTTACACCAGCTCTGTCAGGAGGAATGGGACAAAATTCACCCAACTTATTGTGGGAATCTTGTGGAAGGCTACCCGAAAAGTTGGACCCAAGTTAAACAATTTAAAGGCAGTGCTACCAAATACTAATTGAGTGTATGTAAACTTCTGACCCACTGGGAATGTGATGAAAGAAATAAAAGCTGAAATAAATCATTCTCTCTACTATTATTCTGACATTTCACATTCTTAAAATAAAGTGGTGATCCTACCTGACCTAAGACAGGGAATTTTACTAGGATTAATGTCAGGAATTGTGAAAAACTGAGTTTAAATATATTTGGCTAAGGTGTATGTAAACTTCCGACTTCATCTGTAGGTAGGGATAAAGTAAATAGTCAACAGGATAGATAAGAAACAGTAGCAGTAGCAGCAGTGTATGTGATGAGTCAAAAGAGTTAGTGCAAAAAGGGTCAATGCAGATAGTTAAATAGTTACCCAATAGCTACCCGGACTAACTATTTAGCAGTCTTATGGCTTGGTGTAGAAGCTGTTCAGGGTCCTGTTGGTTCCAGACTTGCTGTATCGGTACCGCCTAGTATAGAGGTCCAGGATAGCAAGGGAGCTCGGCCCCAGTGATGTACTGGGCCATATGTACTACCCTCTGTAGCGCCCTTAGGTGGGATGCCAAGCAGTTGCCATATCAAGTGGTGATACAGCTAGTCAAGATGCTCTCAATGGTGCAGCTGTATAACTTTTTGAGGATCTGAGTGCCCATGTCCAATCTTTTCAGCCTCCTGAGGGGGAAGAAACGTTGCCGTGCCTTCTTCATGACTGTGTTGGTGTGTGTGGAGTGGGCCATGATAATTGCCAGGTCACTGACCTCGTCCCTATAAGCTGTCTCAGCGTCGTCGGTGATCAGGCACCGTCGTGGGTGACCAGAGAGTACCGGAGGGACATAAGCACACACCCCCGTTTTGAAGGTCAGCGTAGCGGATGTGTTGTTACCGACCCTCACCACCTGGGGGCGTCCCGTCAGGAAGTCCAGGATCCAGTTGCGCAGGGGGGTGTTCAGTCTCAGCGTCCTGAGCTTAGTGATGCGCTTGAAATCCATTATGGTGTTGAGCGCTGAGCTATAGTCAATGAACAACATTCTCACATAGGTGTTCCTCTTGTCCAGGTGGGAGAGGGTGGTGTGGAGTGCAATAGAGATTGCATCATCTATGGATCCGTTTGTGCGGTATGCAAATCGGAGTGGGTCCAGGGTGTCTGGGATGATGGTGTGAGCCAGGATCAGTCTTTCAAAGTATTTTATGGCTACAGATGTGAGTACTACGGGGTGATAGTCATTTAGACATGTTACCTTGGCGTTCCTGGGCACAGGGACTATGGTGGTCTTCTTGAAACATGTAGGTATTACAGACTGTGTCAGGGAGAGTTTAAAAATGTCAGTGAAGACACTTGCCAGCTGGTGAGCGCATGCTCTGAATACGTGTCCTGGTAATTCGTCTGGCCCTGCAGCCTTGTGAATGCTAACCTGTTTAAAAGTCTTACTCACATTTGGTACGGAGAGTGAGATCACACAGTCATCCGGAACAGCTGGTGCTCTCGTGCATGGTTCAGTGTTGCTTGCCTCCAAGCAAGCATAGAATGAATTTAGCTTGTCTGGTAGGCTTGCGTCACTGGGCAGCTCGTGGCTAGGTTTCCCTTTGTAATCTACGATTGTTTTCAAGCCCTGCCACATCCAACGAGCGTCAGAGGATTCAATCTACGTCCTGTATTGACGTTTTGACTGTTTGATGGCTAATCAGAGTTCATAGCGGGATTTCTTATAAGTGTCTAGATTAGTGTCCTGCTCCTTGATAGTGGCAGCTCTAGCCTTTAGCTCAGTGTGGATGTTGCCTGTAATCCATGGCTTCTGGTTAGAATATATAAGTACGGTTACTGGGGGAACGATGTCGTTGATGCAGTTATTGGCGGCCTGCATACTCACAAGCCATGTCACTCATTGAGCATGTTTGGGATGCTCTGGATCGACGTGTTCCAGGTCCCGCCAATATACAGCATATTCGCACAACCATTGAAGAGGAGTGGGACAAGATTCCACAGGCCACAATCAACAGCCTGATCAACTCTATGCGAAGGAGATGTGTTGCGCTGCATGAGTCAAATGGTGGTCACACCAGATACTGACTGGTTTTCTGGTGTTTTTCATGCCCCTATAATTTTTTTTAAGGTATCTGTGACCAACATATGCATATCTGTATTCCCAGTCATGTGAAATCCATAGATTAGGGCCTAATGAATTTATTTAAATTGACTGATTTCCTTCTATGAACTGTAACTCAGTAAAATCTTTGAAATTGTTACATTTTGCGTTTCTATTTTGTTCAGTCCATGTCCTTGTTCAGCCACGACTCCGGGAAACATAGGATATAACAGTTCTTCAGGTCCCGTTGATAGGATAGTGTCACGGCTTTCTTCCTGGGATGAAGGAGAGGACCAAAATGCAGCGCAGTTAGTGTTCAACATGTTTAATTAAACAATAAACAATGAACATTAACAAATAACAAAATAACAAACGTGAAAGCCGAGACAGTCCTATCTGGTGCAGAACACAAACACAGAGACAGGAAACAACCACCCACAATCCCCAACACAAAACAAGCCACCTTTATATGATTCTCAATCAGGGACAACGATTGACAGCTGTCTCTGATTGAGAACCATATTAGGCTGAACACAGAAACAGACGAACTAGACACACAACATAGAATACCCACCCCAACTCACGCCCTGACCAACTAAACACATACAAAACAACAGAAAACAGGTCAGGAACGTGACAGAACCCCCCCCTCAAGGTGCGAACTCCGGGCGCACCCCTAAAACTCAAGGGGAGGGTCTGGGTGGGCATCTGTCCGCGGTGGCGGCTCCGGCGGTGGACGAGGACACCACTCCACCACTGTCTTTGTCCCCCTCCTTAGCGTCCTTTGAGTGGCGACCCTCGCCCCCGACCATGGTCCAGGAACCTTCCCCAAGGCCCCTCCTAAATAGAGGAGACAACTCAGGACCGAGAGGTAGCTCAGGACAGAGAGGTAGCTCAGGACAGAGAGGTAGCTCAGGACAGAGAGGTAGCTCAGGACAGAGAAATCGCTCCGGACAGAGAGGTAGCTTAGGACAGAGGGACAACTCTGGACTAATGGCAGCTCCGGACTGAGTGGCAGCTCCGGACTGAGTGGCAGCTCCGGACTGAGTGGCAGCTCCGGACTGGGTGGCAGCTCCGGACTGGGTGGCAGCTCCGGACTGGGTGGCAGCTCATGACTGGAGGGCAGCTCATGACTGGAGGGCAGCTCATGACTGGAGGGCAGCTCATGACTGGAGGGCAGCTCATGACTGGAGGGCAGCTCATGACTGAAGGGCAGCTCATGACTGAAGGGCAGCTCATGACTGGAGGGCAGCTCATGACTGGAGGGCAGCTCATGACTGGAGGGCAGCTCATGACTGGAGGGCAGCTCATGACTGTAGGGCAGCTCTAGACTGTAGGGCAGCTCATGACTGAAGGGCAGCTCATGACTGAAGGGCAGCTCATGACTGGAAGGCAGCTCATGACTGGAAGGCAGCTCATGACTGGAAGGCAGCTCATGACTGGCTGGCGGCTCTGACAGCTCCTGACTGGCTGGCGGCTCTGGCAGCTCCTGACTGGCTGGCGGCTCTGGCAGCTCCTGACTGGCTGGCGGCTCTGGCAGCTCCTGACTGGCTGGCGGCTCTGGCAGCTCCTGACTGGCTGGCGGCTCTGGCAGCTCCTGACTGACGGACGGCTCTAGCGGCTCCTGACTGGCGGACGGCTCTAATGGCTCGGGACAGACGGGCGGCTCTGAAGGCTCGTGGCAGACGGATGGCTCAGATGGCGCTGGGCAGACGGATGGCTCAGATGGCGCTGGGCAGACGGATGGCTCAGACGGCGCTGGGCAGACGGATGGCTCAGACGGCGCTGGGCAGACGGATGGCTCAGACGGCGCTGGGCAGACGGATGGCTCAGATGGTGCTAGGCAGGCAGGCAGTTCAGACGGCGCTGGGCAGGCAGGCAGTGCAGGCAGCTCAGACAAATCATTCTCTCTACTATTATTCTGACATTTCACATTCTTAAAATAAAGTGGTGATCCTACCTGACCTAAGACAGGGAATTTTACTAGGATTAATGTCAGGAATTGTGAAAAACTGAGTTTAAATATATTTGGCTAAGGTGTATGTAAACTTCCGACTTCATCTGTAGGTAGGGATAAAGTAAATAGTCAACAGGATAGATAAGAAACAGTAGCAGTAGCAGCAGTGTATGTGATGAGTCAAAAGAGTTAGTGCAAAAAGGGTCAATGCAGATAGTTAAATAGTTACCCAATAGCTACCCGGACTAACTATTTAGCAGTCTTATGGCTTGGTGTAGAAGCTGTTCAGGGTCCTGTTGGTTCCAGACTTGCTGTATCGGTACCGCCTAGTATAGAGGTCCAGGATAGCAAGGGAGCTCGGCCCCAGTGATGTACTGGGCCGTATGTACTACCCTCTGTAGCGCCCTTAGGTGGGATGCCAAGCAGTTGCCATATCAAGTGGTGATACAGCTAGTCAAGATGCTCTCAATGGTGCAGCTGTATAACTTTTTGAGGATCTGAGTGCCCATGTCCAATCTTTTCAGCCTCCTGAGGGGGAAGAAACGTTGCCGTGCCTTCTTCATGACTGTGTTGGTGTGTGTGGAGTGGGCCATGATAATTGCCAGGTCACTGACCTCGTCCCTATAAGCTGTCTCATCGTCGTCGGTGATCAGGCACCGTCGTGGGTGACCAGAGAGTACCGGAGGGACATAAGCACACACCCCCGTTTTGAAGGTCAGCGTAGCGGATGTGTTGTTACCGACCCTCACCACCTGGGGGCGTCCCGTCAGGAAGTCCAGGATCCAGTTGCGCAGGGGGGTGTTCAGTCTCAGCGTCCTGAGCTTAGTGATGCAGTTGAAATCCATTATGGTGTTGAGCGCTGAGCTATAGTCAATGAACAACATTCTCACATAGGTGTTCCTCTTGTCCAGGTGGGAGAGGGTGGTGTGGAGTGCAATAGAGATTGCATCATCTATGGATCCGTTTGTGCGGTATGCAAATCGGAGTGGGTCCAGGGTGTCTGGGATGATGGTGTGAGCCAGGATCAGTCTTTCAAAGTATTTCATGGCTACAGATGTGAGTACTACGGGGTGATAGTCATTTAGACATGTTACCTTGGCGTTCCTGGGCACAGGGACTATGGTGGTCTTCTTGAAACATGTAGGTATTACAGACTGTGTCAGGGAGAGTTTAAAAATGTCAGTGAAGACACTTGCCAGCTGGTGAGCGCATGCTCTGAATACGTGTCCTGGTAATTCGTCTGGCCCTGCAGCCTTGTGAATGCTAACCTGTTTAAAAGTCTTACTCACATTTGGTACGGAGAGTGAGATCACACAGTCATCCGGAACAGCTGGTGCTCTCGTGCATGGTTCAGTGTTGCTTGCCTCCAAGCAAGCATAGAATGAATTTAGCTTGTCTGGTAGGCTTGCGTCACTGGGCAGCTCGTGGCTAGGTTTCCCTTTGTAATCTACGATTGTTTTCAAGCCCTGCCACATCCAACGAGCGTCAGAGGATTCAATCTACGTCCTGTATTGACGTTTTGACTGTTTGATGGCTAATCAGAGTTCATAGCGGGATTTCTTATAAGTGTCTAGATTAGTGTCCTGCTCCTTGATAGTGGCAGCTCTAGCCTTTAGCTCAGTGTGGATGTTGCCTGTAATCCATGGCTTCTGGTTAGAATATATAAGTACGGTTACTGGGGGAACGATGTCGTTGATGCAGTTATTGGCGGCCTGCATACTCACAAGCCATGTCACTCATTGAGCATGTTTGGGATGCTCTGGATCGACGTGTTCCAGGTCCCGCCAATATACAGCATATTCGCACAACCATTGAAGAGGAGTGGGACAAGATTCCACAGGCCACAATCAACAGCCTGATCAACTCTATGCGAAGGAGATGTGTTGCGCTGCATGAGTCAAATGGTGGTCACACCAGATACTGACTGGTTTTCTGGTGTTTTTCATGCCCCTATAATTTTTTTTAAGGTATCTGTGACCAACATATGCATATCTGTATTCCCAGTCATGTGAAATCCATAGATTAGGGCCTAATGAATTTATTTAAATTGACTGATTTCCTTCTATGAACTGTAACTCAGTAAAATCTTTGAAATTGTTACATTTTGCGTTTCTATTTTGTTCAGTCCATGTCCTTGTTCAGCCACGACTCCGGGAAACATAGGATATAACAGTTCTTCAGGTCCCGTTGATAGGATAGTGTCACGGCTTTCTTCCTGGGATGAAGGAGAGGACCAAAATGCAGCGCAGTTAGTGTTCAACATGTTTAATTAAACAATAAACAATGAACATTAACAAATAACAAAATAACAAACGTGAAAGCCGAGACAGTCCTATCTGGTGCAGAACACAAACACAGAGACAGGAAACAACCACCCACAATCCCCAACACAAAACAAGCCACCTTTATATGATTCTCAATCAGGGACAACGATTGACAGCTGTCTCTGATTGAGAACCATATTAGGCTGAACACAGAAACAGACGAACTAGACACACAACATAGAATACCCACCCCAACTCACGCCCTGACCAACTAAACACATACAAAACAACAGAAAACAGGTCAGGAACGTGACAGAACCCCCCCCTCAAGGTGCGAACTCCGGGCGCACCCCTAAAACTCAAGGGGAGGGTCTGGGTGGGCATCTGTCCGCGGTGGCGGCTCCGGCGGTGGACGAGGACACCACTCCACCACTGTCTTTGTCCCCCTCCTTAGCGTCCTTTGAGTGGCGACCCTCGCCCCCGACCATGGTCCAGGAACCTTCACCAAGGCCCCTCCTAAATAGAGGAGACAACTCAGGACCGAGAGGTAGCTCAGGACAGAGAGGTAGCTCAGGACAGAGAGGTAGCTCAGGACAGAGAGGTAGCTCAGGACAGAGAGGTAGCTCAGGACAGAGAAATCGCTCCGGACAGAGAGGTAGCTTAGGACAGAGGGACAACTCTGGACTAATGGCAGCTCCGGACTGAGTGGCAGCTCCGGACTGAGTGGCAGCTCCGGACTGAGTGGCAGCTCCGGACTGGGTGGCAGCTCCGGACTGGGTGGCAGCTCATGACTGGAGGGCAGCTCATGACTGGAGGGCAGCTCATGACTGGAGGGCAGCTCATGACTGGAGGGCAGCTCATGACTGAAGGGCAGCTCATGACTGAAGGGCAGCTCATGACTGGAGGGCAGCTCATGACTGGAGGGCAGCTCATGACTGTAGGGCAGCTCTAGACTGTAGGGCAGCTCATGACTGAAGGGCAGCTCATGACTGAAGGGCAGCTCATGACTGGAAGGCAGCTCATGACTGGAAGGCAGCTCATGACTGGAAGGCAGCTCATGACTGGCTGGCGGCTCTGACAGCTCCTGACTGGCTGGCGGCTCTGGCAGCTCCTGACTGGCTGGCGGCTCTGGCAGCTCCTGACTGGCTGGCGGCTCTGGCAGCTCCTGACTGGCTGGCGGCTCTGGCAGCTCCTGACTGACGGACGGCTCTAGCGGCTCCTGACTGGCGGACGGCTCTAATGGCTCGGGACAGACGGGCGGCTCTGAAGGCTCGTGGCAGACGGATGGCTCAGATGGCGCTGGGCAGACGGATGGCTCAGATGGCGCTGGGCAGACGGATGGCTCAGACGGCGCTGGGCAGACGGATGGCTCAGACGGCGCTGGGCAGACGGATGGCTCAGACGGCGCTGGGCAGACGGATGGCTCAGACGGCGCTGGGCAGACGGATGGCTCAGACGGCGCTGGGCAGACGGATGGCTCAGATGGTGCTGGGCAGGCAGGCAGTTCAGACGGCGCTGGGCAGGCAGGCAGTGCAGGCAGCTCAGACGGCGCTGGGCAGACGAGCAGTGCAGGCGGCGTTGAGCAGACGAGCAGTGCAGGCAGTTCAGACGGCGCTGGGCAGGCAGGCAGCTCAGACGGCGCTGGACAGACGAGCAGTGCAGGCGGCGTTGAGCAGACGAGCAGTGCAGGTAGCTCAGACGGCGCTGGGCAGGCAGGCAGCTCAGACGGCGCTGGACAGACGAGCAGGGCAGGCGGCGTTGAGCAGACGAGCAGTGCAGGCGGCGTTGAGCAGACGAGCAGTGCAGGCAGTTCAGACGGCGCTGGGCAGGCAGGCAGCTCAGACGGCGCTGGACAGACGAGCAGTGCAGGCGGCGTTGGGCAGACGGCCGACTCTGACCTGCTGAGGCGCACAGTAGGCCTGGTGCGTGGTGCCGGAACTGGTGGTACCGGACTGGAGACACGCACCTCAAAGCTAGTGCGGGGAGCAGGAACAGGGCACACTGGACTCTCGATGCGCACTAAAGGCCTGGTGCGTGGTACCGGCACTGGTGGTACCGGGCTGAGGGCACGCACCTCAGGGCGAGTGCTGGGAGAAGGAACAGTGCGTACAGGGCTCTGGAGACGCACAGGAGGCTTGGTGCGTGGTGCCGGAACTGGAGGTACTGGGCTGGAGACACGCACCACAGGGAGAGTGCGTGGAGGAGGAACAGGGCTCTGGAGACGCACTGGAAGCCTGGTGCGTGGTGTAGGCACTGGTGGTACTGGGCTGGGGCGGGAAGGTAGCGCCGGATATACCGGACCGTGCAGGCGTACTGGCTCCCTTGAGCACTGAGCCTGCCCAACTTTACCTGGTTGCATGCTCCCCGTAGCCCGTCCAGTGCGGGGAGGTGGAATAACCCGCACTGGGCTGTGTTGGCGAACCGGGGACACCATGCGTAAGGTTGGTGCCATGTACACCGGCCCGAGGAGACGTACTGGAGGCCAGATATGTAGAGCCGGCTTCATGGCACTTTGCTCAATGCTCACTCTAGCCCGCCCAGTGCGGGGAGGTGGAATAACCCGCACCGGGCTATGCACCCGTACAGGAGACACCGTGCGCTCTTCCGCATAACACGGTGTCTGCCCGTACTCCTGCTCTCCACGGTAAGCATGGGAAGTGAGCGCAGGTTTCCTACCTGCCCTCGCAACACTACCCTTTAGCCCCCCCCCCCCCCCCCCCCCAATACATTTTTGGGGTTTCTTCACGGGCTTCCAGCCCCGCTTCCGTGCTGCCTCCTCAGACCACCGCTCCTGGGCTTTAGCTGCCTCCATCTCTTCCCGAGAGCGGCGATCTTCTCCAACCTTAGCCCAGGGTCCTTCTCCGTTAAATATTTGCTCCCATGACCATTCCTCCTGGTACCGCTGCTGCTGTCGCTGCTGCCCGTTGCCACGCTGCTTGATCCTTGTTTGGTGGGTGGTTCTGTCACGGCTTTCTTCCTGGGATGAAGGAGAGGACCAAAATGCAGCGCAGTTAGTGTTCAACATGTTTAATTAAACAATAAACAATGAACATTAACAAATAACAAAATAACAAACGTGAAAGCCGAGACAGTCCTATCTGGTGCAGAACACAAACACAGAGACAGGAAACAACCACCCACAATCCCCAACACAAAACAAGCCACCTTTATATGATTCTCAATCAGGGACAACGATTGACAGCTGTCTCTGATTGAGAACCATATTAGGCTGAACACAGAAACAGACGAACTAGACACACAACATAGAATACCCACCCCAACTCACGCCCTGACCAACTAAACACATACAAAACAACAGAAAACAGGTCAGGAACGTGACAGATAGTCTCGAACGGAGCTCGTCCAGTTTTTTCTCTAGTTATTATACATTCCTGAGGGTAGATGTGGTTTATTTACTCGCCGTCGTAGTCTCATCAGGGAGAATCTCCGGGACTTGAAAGAGATTAGGGCCTGGTTTGGGATGAGCAGTACATCCACAGCTGCTGCCTCTTTGAAAAATATGTCTTCATCTAAATCGAGGTTAGTGATTGCTGTTCTGATGTCCAGAAGCTGTTTCCGGTCATAGGAAATGATGGTGGAAATATTATGTACCAAAAAAGTCAAAATCAGCGTAAAAAACACACACACACAAAATAACAGAATTGGTCAGGCGCCCGTAAGACGGCAGCTATCCATCTCTGCAGCGCCATCTCATGTGAGTTGCACACACATTATATAGATACTCGGCCGCATATCTATAGAATATGTTAATATATGTGTGTTAGGTCCAGAAGGTGTGTGTTCAGAGGGCAGTGTTCTCTGGGTTGCTACCAGGCAGGCTGTACCACTTCTTTCTGAGGATGGAGAAAGAGTCCTTCAGAGACAGCCCCCCTGTCACACTCAACGTCACGGAGAAAGAGTCCTTCACAGACAGCCCCCCTGCGCGCGCACACACACACACACACACACACACACACACACACACACACACACACACACACACACACACACACACACACACACACACACACACACACACACACACACACACACACACACACACACACACACACACACACCTGTCTCCCTGGCTCTGCTTAATCAGTGTGTGTGTGTGCATGTGCGTGTATGTTAGCTCCCAGTCCAGCGGCGAGGTGAAAGGCAATTACAAACCAAACCTCCAATCAGCAGCTGAAACTCTGCCCAGGAGACATGGTGAGTCCTGCCCTCCTGGCACACTGTGTTCTTATTGGCTGATCTAGCTGCCCCTTGCTGTCTGGGTAACACTGGTTGTGTTTGTGTGTGTTTTCATGTTTGTGTGTGTGTGCGTGTGCGTGCGTGCGAGCGTGTGTGTGTAGGTCCTACATGTTTGAGGGCCTCTCCCCAGAAAGCCATTGCACAGTAGATGTTATCAGCAGCAATGGAGAGAGAAGGAGTACAAATGCTTCTATAGACATCAACACCAGTGAGTAATGGAGACACACACCAGATATTTGACTGGCAGCTACTGTGAGTTATCTTGGGAGGTTCCAGCAGGAACTGAGGAATTCAGAGTTTAAGAGGTTAAGGTCAAGGTCAAGGTCAAGTTCAAATGCTTTTTTTTCTACATACACACACACACACACACACACACACACACACACACACACACACACACACACACACACACACACACACACACACACACACACACACACAAACCTCCACAACACATCACACACACTACATATTAACCACATACAACGAACCCAGTACGATTAATTAAGATTGGTTGAGAGCGACGAGGGGAATGTTGATTGACTGATATGACAACAGATGTTCTGATTGTTGTTTCTCTCTAGTCCCAGGAGCCCCACAGGAAGTGCTGCTGGTGGAAGAGGATGTGACCTCATCAGTGTTTGTGAGCTGGGGAGCTGCCGCAGGGGGATGGAGGGGTACAAGGTAGTACACCGTCCTATCCTCTCCCTTACATTCTCCTCTCTCTCTCTCCTATTTTCTTCTCCTCTCCTTTCCTTTCCTCTTTTCTCCATAATTTATCATTTACATCCCCTAACAAATCATTAACAATGGCAAATCATTAGCAACAACAGTCTCAGTTTACCCATTCATAATAAGCCCTTTACATACACACATGCACACACAAATGTACAAACACACAGTCATCACTCTCTCTCTCTCACACACTAACACACACACACACATAGAATGAGTTCTTCGTAAGAGGAAGCAGGACAGGTGGGTCAAGTAACACTCAAGAGAACACACTCACCTGGTGGTTGCCTAGTGATCGTCGTCAGCGCAGATTGGCTCTGGTTACCGGCCCTTTAAAGATGTATGACCCCCCACCACAGCCACCGCCAGGGAGAATGACCAAGCACAATACACACACACAGACAGACTTACTGCTTTATTCTGTCCAGATAAACAGAAATGCTGTTCGCTCTATGTCATTGATTTGGGGTTTGTCACTGCCCAAACAACATTTGATTTTGCCCAAACAACATCCAACATTTTATTTTGTCCTCTAATGTTTTGTCTGATTGTGTGTGTTCTTCTTAGCTACTGTTGTGTCCATCAGGGGACAAGTCGTCATGTCGTGAGATGGTGGTCCATAGCAACAGTCTCCAAGTTGGAGGTTTGACCCCAGGGTCAGATTATGACATTACCATCCTTAGCCTGCTGGGATCATACACCAGCCAACCTGTCATTACACAGTTGTCCACACGTAAGACACAAACACACACACACACACAAATCAACCTCTTTGTGGCAACTCTAAATGTGGCTGGCCATATCAGGGCCGTATCAGAGTTCCTAGTTGTAACCTTTGACCCTCAGATATGTGGAGAGACTGAGACAAAGCTGAGTGTGAGATGAGCCAGATGAGACGTTATACTAATGTGTGTGTGTGTGTGTGTGCTACAGGTCTGCTGGTGTGTGTTCCCTCGCTCTCTTTCATGTCTTCCTCCATGTCTCTCCTCCAAGTCTCCCTGTGCCCTGGTGAAGTGGGACACTGCCATTGGCCAGTTTGACTTCCACAGGGTAACTGTGGGAAACCACACGCTACAACATGAGCATCAGACGAGGAGAGGCGGGGACAGCAGCCTCCCTGACCGTAACCACAGGAGTGCAACACAACTATTACTGAACAAAAATATAAATGCAACATGCAACAATTTCAATGATTTTAATGAGTTACAGTTCATATAAGTCAATTGAAACAAATGAATTAGGCCCTAATCTATGAATTTCACATGACTGGGCAGAGGCACAGCCATGGGTGGGCCTGGAAGGCATAGCCCCACCCACTTGGCAGCCAGGTCCACCGACTGGGGATCCAGGCCCAGCCAGTCAGAATGAGTTTTTCTACACAAAAATACATATATCTCTATCTGTCCCTCCCTCCATCTCTATCCCTCTCTTTCTCTCTCAGTACAGGGCCGTGTGCGAGGTGTGTGTGTGGTGAGTGTGTCTGCTAAGAACTTCTCTCTGCGTTGGGAGCAGTCAGAGGGGTATGTGGACCAGTACCTTGTCAGCCTGCTGCCCATCCAAGGATCTGTCTCTGTCTACCACACACACAATGGACACGTACAGGTACACACAGACACACACGCACGCACGCACGCACGCACGCACGCACGCACGCACGCACGCACGCACGCACGCACGCACGCACGCACGCACGCACACACACACACACACACACACACACACACACACACACACACACACACACACACACACAAGGAAGCGATTACACAGTAGATGTTATCAGCAGCAGTGGAGACGAGAAGTTAACCTGCTTCTATTAACATCAACACAAGTGAGTTATGGAGAAACATACTAGCACATACAGTGGCTTGCGAAAGTATTTACCCCCTTGGCATTTTCCCCTATTTTGTTGCCTTACAACCTGGAATTAAAATAGATTTTTGGGGGGTTTGTATCATTTGATTTACACAACATGCCTACCACTTTGAAGATGCAAAATATTTTTTTATTGTGAAACAAACAAGAAATAAGACAAAAAAACAGAAAACTTGAGCGTGCATAACTATTCACCCCCCCAAAGTCAATACTTTGTAGAGCCACCTTTTGCAGCAATTACAGCTGCAAGTCTCTTGGGGTATAAGCTTGGCACATCTAGCCACTGGGATTTTTGCCAATTCTTCATGGCAAAACTGCTCCATTTCCTTCAAGTTGGATGGGTTCTGCTGGTGTACACCAATCTTTAAGTCATACCACATATTCTCAATTGGATTAAGGTCTGGGCTTTGACTAGGCCATTCCAATATATTTAAATGTTTCCCCTTAAACCACTCAAGTGTTGCTTTAGCAGTATCCTTAGGGTCATTGTCCTGCTGGTAGGTGAACCTCCGTCCCAGTCTCAAATCTCTGGAAGACTGAAACAGGTTTTCCTGTATTTAGAGGCATCCATCATTCCTTCAATTCTGACCAGTTTCCCAGTTTCCCAGTCCCTGCCGATGAAAAGCATCCCCACAGCTTGATGCTTCCACCACCATGCTTCACTGTGGGGATGGTGTTCTCGGGGTGATGACAGGTGTTGGGTTTGCACCAGATATAGTTTTTTCCTTGATGGCCAAAAAGCTCAATTTTAGTCTCATTTGACCAGAGTACCTCCTTCCATATGTTTGGGGAGTCTCCCAAATGCCTTTTGGCGAACACCAAACGTGTTTGCTTATTTTTTTCTGTAAGCAATGGCTTTTTTATGGCCACTCTTCTGTAAAGCCCAGCTCTGTGGAGTGTACGGCTTAAAGTGGTCCTATGGACATATTCTCCAATCTCCGCTGTGGAGCTTTGAAGCTCCTTCAGGGTTATCTTTGGTCTCTTTGTTGCCTCTCTGATTAATGCCCTCCTTGCCTGGTCCGTGAGTTTTGGTGGGCGGCCCTCTCTTGGCAGGATTGTTCTGGTGCCATATTCTTAAAATGTTCAAATAATGGATTTAATGGTGCTCCGTGGGATGTTCAAAGTTTCTGATATTTTTTTATAACCCAACCCTGATCTGTATTTCTCCACAACTTTGTCCCTAACCTGTTTGGAGAGCTCTTTGGTCTTCATGGTGCCACTTGCTTGGTGGTGCCACTTGCTTGGTGGTGCCCCTTGCTTGGTGGTGTTGCAGACTCTGTGGACTTTCAGAACAGGTGTATATCTACTGAGATCATGTGACAGATCATGTTACACTTAGAATGCACACATATGGACTTTATTTAACTAATTATGTAACTTCTGAAGGTAATTGGTTGCACCAGATCTTATTTAGGGGCTTCGTAGCAAAGGGGGTGAATACATATGTACGCACCACTTTTCCGTTTATTATTATTTATTTTTTTAATTAAAAAGTTATTTTTTCATTTCACTTCACCAATTTGGACTATTTTGTATATGTCCATTACATGAAATCCAAATCCAAATAAATGTAATCTACAAGTTGTAATGCAACAAAATAGGAAAAACGCCAAGGGGATGAATACTTTTGCAAGGCACTGTAGCTCCCCCAGACCCAAACCATTCCCAGCCCTGCTCAGCAGCCAGGTGTCAGATAACCCCCAATGTAACCTAACACACACACACACAGGTTGAGTAATAGAGCTCATTATTTATTAGGTAGACCTCCTGAGCTAAACCCTGAATCATTTATTCAGTGAAGCTGCTCTCCCCAGAAAGAGAGAGACAGAGAGAGAGAGTGCCTGCATGGAGTTATGGTGGACACAATGTCCTGACTCTCTCTGACCCTAACTTGCTGACCACTGGACGACTGGGTTACTACCAGAGCTGGACTATAACTACTACTGCTGAAGCTAACCTGTTGCTACCCTGGACTAGTACTACTACTGTAACTTACCTGCTCTAACTGTTTCTACTTTACTGTGGTATGCACTGCCCTGAAACTCTTCAACTCTAACCGGCTAACCGTGGTTAACTGTTCTTGGACTGGGCTACTACTTTAGGCCTGGACTACTGCTCTAAGAACTAAGCTGCTGTAACCTGCTGTAACACTGACCTGCTGTAGCTAAACTGTTGACAGCACTGGACTGAAGAACTGCAAACTAGACCTTCACGCTAACTGCTAACTCTGGACTAAGCCCTCTAATCTAGAATCTTTCGATAATGGCTAGCACTAGACGCTAACACGGCCTCTTCCTCTCTAACCTGCTGCCTCTGACCAGCTAACTGTGCTAACTCCATCATGGGCCTCACTCTCCTCCTGCTCATCACCTACCTGGGATACACAGACTCACAGGTTAGACTGGCGAACACACACACACACACACACACACACACACACACACACACACACACACACACACACACACGTTTGCAACCGCATAGTTGTGTTGTGGTCATGTTCTGACCATGCGGTCTCTCATCAGGCTGATGTATCCAGTCTGAGTTCTCGAACAGCGTTTACAGTCATGGTGACTGCCGCGTCCTCCTCCAACCTCAGCCCTCCGGTCAGCCGCATTATCAACACCAACGAAACCGGTGAGACACAAACACAAACACACATACACACATACACACACGCATACACAAACACTTGAATGTGTGACAGCCAAACTGATAGTGCTCTGAGGAATCGTTGGGTCTGTTCTGCTGCTGCCCTCTGCTTTATTATCTCCCACACTGTATGTGTGTGTGTGTGTGTGTGTGTGTGTGTGTGTGTGTGTGTGTGTGTGTGTGTGTGTGTGTGTGTGTGTGTGTGTGTGTGTGTGTGTGTGTGTGTGTGCGTGCGTGCGTGCGTGCGTGCGTGCGTGCGTGCGTGCGTGCGTGCGTGCGCGTGTGTGTGTGCGGTAACTGTAGTCGTGCTAAGCAGGATGAATGATGCTGTAGAGAATGTCAGTGAAATGCCAGAGCTCTCACCAGAATAGAGCAAGCTGGTCACACACACCCACACCCAGTTGGTTGACCCAATACCAAACAACAACAGTATCTGCAACAAGAGTAGGGGAGACCGGGGTTGGTTGTCTCACAGGTTAGTTGTCATAGTTCTAATTATTCCCAATCTAAATGGACCTGTGTAATATTTTTAAGGTTAAAATGTGTGATTTAAAAAAAAAAAACTAATCCAACTGGTCAACTCACACGCATGACAAACAATTGAGGTGAGTGAATCTATGTTTTTCATAGGTGAAAGTAAAAATAAAAAATCTTGGAATTTTCTTTGGGAAATGTTTGAATTATGTGAGTATCTATGAACAATTATGGTTTGTAGAAAAGAGAAACAGGAGAGATATATTTAAAGCCTATCCTTTTTCTGCCACACACACATGCGTGTGCAAACACACACATTAATACACTCACATTTACACAAAATGTCATATATTTAATTTTACAGCATAAAATGCTGAATTTTGTTAGGAATATTGTTCGATCAAAGAAAGGCTTTTCTATTTCTAAGAGTGTATGGTATGGTCCTTAATTTCTTGTTACAAATGGAATAAGCTACTAGCAAACATAGTGGCAACCAACCCCCAACCAACCCCATAGTGGCAACCAGCCCCACGATGGGGCTGGTTGTCACAAGTGGACAGAGTGTGTTTGATGGCTTATAATTCCATGTTGGAATATGATATGAGGATTAAAAGGGTCCCCATTTCAACCCAAGACCTTGGACTTTCTCTTAATATTGAAAAGAGTCTTTGTAACGATCGTCCTGGAAAGAAGGTGACCAAAACACAGCGTGGTAAGTGTTCATTGTAATTTAATAAATAACCTGAACACTGAAACAACAAAAACAACAAAGAGAGAGAACGAAACGAAACAGTTCTGTCTGGTGCAGACACAAAACAGAAAACAACTACCCACCACAAACAGGTGGAAAAAGGCTACCTAAGTATGGTTCTCAATCAGAGACAACGATAGACAGCTGCCTCGGATTGAGAACCACACCCGGCCAAACACACAGAA
Source organism: Salvelinus namaycush (assembly GCF_016432855.1). Taxonomy (NCBI): domain Eukaryota; kingdom Metazoa; phylum Chordata; class Actinopteri; order Salmoniformes; family Salmonidae; genus Salvelinus; species Salvelinus namaycush. Next base: position 31,689,903 of record NC_052315.1, read on the forward strand.
AAGAAAACATAGAACACCAGATATAGAATGTCCACCCCAACTCACGCCCTGACCAAACCAAAATAGAGACATAAAAAGGATCTCTAAGGTCAGGGCGTGACAGTCTTGTAAGATATACTGGTGCTGAGAAATACACAGGAGAATAAAAAAGTGTGACAACCAACCCCGGTCACCTCCATCTTTCACAACATCCTCCCAATTTGTTGAATGGATTTACTTGTTAAGGACTTTTATGTATGGACTGGATGCTTTATGATGACATATCTAATAGAATTTCAGGAGATTTTGGTGAATATGGCTTGAACTACTTCTTCTTCTTCCTCCTCCTCCTCTAGCCCCAACATCCCCACCTACCAATCTAGAGGGAGAGAGGGTAGGCTCCAATGGGATCCTTCTGTCTTGGACCATGCCCTCTGACTCTCCCATCGACGGTTATGTGATCAGGTAAAGAGACATACTGTATGATGTAACCCCAGATTAAGGTGGACTGAGCCGTGCGTCCTCCAAAACACAACCCAGCTAAGCCGCACTGCTTCTTGACACAACTCCCACTTAACCCGGAAGCCAGCCGCACCATTGTGTCAGAGGAAACACCGTACACCTGGCGACCATGTCAGCATGCATTGCACCTGGCCCACCACAGGAATCGCTAATGCACGACAAGAACATCCCTACCGGCCAAACCCTCCCATAGCCTTAGACCACTGTGCCACTCGGGACACTTCTTGTTTTTATAAGAAATATTAATGTTGGAAATTCAAAAAAATCGAAATAGTTTGCACAGTCAACTTACACACATGTGACCACACTCACACTACATGTGGGCGTCGGCTAATGGGGAAATGTATATGAAGTGCAACGGGTTTCCTCAAAGGTTTTTAGTAATGACAGCACATTGGAGTTTACAGTGCAGGCTTAATCTGGGTTGGGAATAACACTATAAGGGGAATAGGTTGTTGATATTCCACAATTATTTACTTCTAAATCAAATTTAAATAAAGTTGTTTTTATATCATCTGGTGTTTAATTTTAGGGCTCCCAAGTGGCGCAGCGGTCTAAGGCACTGCATCTCAGTGGTAGAGGTGTCTCTACAGACCCTGGTTCAATTCCAAGCTGTATCACAACCGGCTATGATTGGGAGTCCCATAAGGTGTCACACAATTGGCCCAGCGTCGTCTGGGTTTGGCCAGTGTAGGCCGTCATTGTAAATAATAATTTGTTCTTAACTGACTTGCCTAGTTAAATAAAGAAATGTGTTTCTATTTCAGGTACAAGGAGATGTGTCCATATCCAGATACCACCTTCAAAGAGGTGACCAAGCACCTGGATGTCCCAGAGACCCTCCTCAACCTCTTTTTACCAGGATCTACCTATAACATTAAGGTAACACTCAATCAGTACACATAAGTACACTGTAAAGCCCAATGTGCTGTCATTACTCAAAACTCTTGAGGAAACCTGTTGCACTTCATATATCTGAGTACAGTTACTCTAAGTGATTTTGTAGTCATTACTCAAACCAATAGATTAACTGTGACCCTGTAGGGCAGTAGTCACCAACCGGTCGATCGCGATCTCCAAGCCATTCGTAGTCGATTACCAAACATTTCTGTATAAAATCCAACGATAAAGCTTTGCGTTCCTATTTTTATTTCTTGTTTCGCGCTGTTGACAGTAGGTGCAGTGGTGATTTTAGCATGTAATTCTTGGTGGGGCAAACTCCCCAAAATTTGGGCAGATGCATGCCAGCAAAGCCACTACACAACACAACACTAAACAATACATTAGTTGCACTGTAATGGTGACAAACGGTGCCCACAAACTGTTAGGACAGCAGTCCCAACACCTTACCACTACGACACTTGGTTATCAACGGAGCCTTGTCTGGCAGCGAAACTGTTAATTCAGCCTCATTTACTGACTTTAAATAAACATAGGTGATATAGCTGACTTGCTTAAACAAATGTGGTTTCTACTGACAATTGAGATGTACAAACTATGGCATAAGGGGACGACGACAAGCGGATAAGAGGCCATCCGTAATTTCGATTAAGACATCAATAAGCAAGCCACGACGGACGTAGTCAATATAACTATTTGATTAGCACTTTGGAAATGTACAGCGACAGAATTCAGAACATGGGCTGTTCTCCCTGTTCACCAAGTCAGAACCGTAGGATAAATAAAGAGGGCATATAAGCAGACGATGAAAGCTTTTACAATATTCAATGATTACATTTCTCTAAAACATGTTATAGGCTACATGTGCACCACCAAGTCAGAACAGTAGATGAAATGAAGAAGGGAAAATATACCAAATTATAAGGATGAGGCACATGAGCTACGAACAGCTTACTACACAACATACACTTAGTATTACTTTCTTAGCTACAGTATACATATCTCTGTGGCATATTACATAATTTATGCAGCACCATACAAGACATTTTTGGAGTCACATGCTGACCAGACCGGACGCATTACGTACGGGAGCGTTGCAAAATACAGTATATTTACACATACATGTTATTCTATCATTGCACCAACACTGCTTGTGCGCGTCAGCGAGTGTCTGCGTAGCCAGGCGCTAAAATAGAACTTGGTTCTATTTGTGATACTCAACGTGCTGCAAGTCCTGCCTCTCCCATCTCCTCAATGTTTTTTAGGAGCATATACCCACTTGGGTGATTGAAAGATGAACTGAGGTCCCCACTCCAGTCCAGTTGGTTGTGGTAATGCACCTTAAAGTTTGTTAACAACCGCCATATAAAGTCCAAAGAAGAAGAAGCCTGAAGGAGGAGAGATTACTAGAAACGAACTCAGTTGACCATTTTATCTGTGGATTATTGTCGGAGTAGAGGACCTTGTGCATTTCAGGTAAAATAACAACCCAATGTTTATGTCCCAGGACAAATGAGCTAGCAACAGCAAGCTAGCTAGCTAAATTGCCATAAATGTTTAATGCTTTTCAACCTATCCCCAAATTAATATACTTGGTTCAGCTTTTGTTTTGATATTTCAACCTACGTATCCTGATCGCGTCTGGTGTGGGTAGACAAAATCAACTTACATGCGATGACGCACGCGGACAAATGCGCACGTGCGGTCTGGTCAGTATGTCACCTTGTTGAGCTGTGCTCACTTGAACAGGAATGTGGCGCGGCGGTTCTTCGTGGGTAAATTTTGTCATTGAACTTTGTCATCAAAGTCTGGCATTCTCTGGATTTATGGCGCTTTCAAGACAACTGGGAACTCTGAAAAAAAACAAAGTCAAATCATGATGACGTCTGTGATCTTCAGGTCGTAACTCTAGAAAGAGGCCCGAGTTGAATAACCGTTCAAATGTATTTTCCCAGTCGGAGCTCGTTTTTTCCTGAGTTCCCAGTTGTCTTGAACTCACTGAAGTCAGATTTCCCAGTTCTGAGTTAACAGTTGTTTTGAGCGTGGCAGAAATCATACTGGATTGACAGCATGGCCAATGTTGAATGTTTATCATTTTAAGCTTGGAAAAGAGACCCTTAAACCCAGAATTGGGAAAACACAACCACTCCACTGAATTTCTCTTCATTATTTCTCTTCATATGACAAGGATTGAAAAGCATTTGCCAGTAGATTGTTGACTTGATTCATGATGATGACTGCTAGCTTGCTAGATAAGTTACTGTAGATATAACGTGATTTTACTTCACTTTATCTGTGGACAATGACCTTGAGCCTTCATGGATGGGCACTTCTAATGTAACTCGATGGCAGAACCCAAAGGGCTACACTTTTTTAGGTCTAACCCTTAGACTTGGCGGTGACGTAGTGTCCCCATGAGTGACAAAACACTGAGCCAATCACGGTGCAACGCTCCGTATTTTCTGCTGGCTTGCCCCACCACCACAGAAAGCACTGAGCTAGGCTGAAACTGCCTTACTCAAGAAAACAAAAAAGAGACCATGTTTGTATGCCACCTTATTAACTCAATGATATATATATTTTCTTACATTGTTTGCAAACTGATATGTGACATGTATTAATGCCAAAATAACATGCAAAACAGTCAAGCTAAAAATAATTATAAATTGGGTGGTTCGAGCGCTGAATGCTGATTGGCTGACAGCCGTGGTATATCAGACCGTATACCACGGGTATGACAAAACATTTATTTTTACTGCTCTAATTACGTTGGCAACCAGTTTATAATAGCAATAAGGCACCTCGGGGGTTTGTGATATATGGCCAAAATACCACTCCGTGTTGCATCGTGCATAAGAACAACCATTAGCCGTGGTATATTGGCCATATACCACACCTCCTCTGGCCTTATTGCTTAATTAAATCTTTATGGCAATACATTACATATCTCATGCCTTCTATTAATATTCTCTGTTCTGTCTTCTATTAATATTCTCTGTTCTGTCTTCTATTAATATTGTCTGTTCTGTCTTCTATTAATATTGTCTGTTCTGTCTTCTATTAATATTCTCTGTTCTGTCTTCTATTAATATTCTCTGTTCTGTCTTCTATTAATATTCTCTGTTCTGCCTTCTATTAATATTCTCTGTTCTGTCTTCTATTAATATTCTCTGTTCTGCCTTCTATTAATATTCTCTGTTCTGTCTTCTATTAATATTCTCTGTTCTATTTTCATACTATGTAGCCATTTCATTGTCTTATTAGAGTCAGAACTTCACTTTAACATCTCATCTAAAGGGTACTCTCTACAGCAGGGTTGGGCAAACTATGGCCCGCGAGCCCATTCAATCCGCCGTGCAGGAGGTTTGAGTAAAACCCCTTATTTTTTATTTTTTTTAAGGGGGAAATTATTATTTTGGGTTTAAAAAACAGGCCACTCTTGAACGTCTAAAATTAGATAGAGAGGATGTAGAAATTATAATGGATTCATATATTTTCAAATACCTGCCCTTTTTCTGGCCCGCGAAATTGATTTAGACAAAAGAAATGGTACACAAATTATCTGTGTGGTCCTCCGTTGAATTTTGAAATCCCGATGTGGCCCTTGAGACAAAAAGTTTGCCCTCCCCTGCTGTACACGGTAGTTACCCATTATATGATGCAAAACTTGTCATACTGGCTGTATTTTTAACTAGGCAAGTCAGTTAAGAATAAATTATTCTTTACAATGACGGCCTACCCTGGCCAAACCTTAACGACGCTGGGCCAATTGTGCGCCGCCCTTTGGGACTCCCAGTCATGAGTTGTGATATAGCCTGGAATTGAACAAGGGTCTGTAGTGACACCTCTAGCACTGAGATGCAGTGTCTTAGACTGCGGCGCCACCAGGAAGCCCCTCTAAATGTATGCCTGATTGAACAGGGAATACTTCAGATGCGCATGAAATGACCCCGGGAATCGCTCAGAGATGCAAACAAATTATATACATTAAAAATGGGTGAATATTTCCTTTAAGACTAATATTTCCTTTAATATTGACCCCATCTGGCCTCCCCAACACCACAGCCAGCATCATATGTGTCTCCCTTCCAGGGATGATTAGTGCTATCTGGGATCCTTGGGATGTCCCTACCCTAAATCCTAACATTAACCCATACCTTTACCATTTTACTTTTCTACTTCAATGGGGGGTAGGGACTTCCAAAGGATCCCGGATAGCATGGACCATCCAGGGATTGACCAGGCCCAACCCTGCTTAGCTTCAAAGATAAACTAGCAGTGGGATGCTATGGCTATGTGTGTGTGTACCTGCCTGCCTGGTGTTGTGTGGCTGTTGCATCAGTAAACGTTCCTGACCGCTGGTAGAGATTAACATGGGGGAGATCTGATGACTGAATCTTGAATTAGTAATAATGAGTAATATCTCTCTCTCTCTCTCTCTCTCTCTCTCTCTCTCTCTCTCTCTCTCTATATATATATATATATATATATATATATATATATATATATATATATATATATATATATAATCTAGGTTGCAGCAGAAAACTCTGCTGGTATTGGTCCCTATAGCAAGTCTATGTACATCAAAACTGCTGAGGCCCGTAGGTATCCAATAATAACATACAAACACAGACACACTTATACACACAGGCAATGACATCAGTTTGTCTATCCCTTTCTCAAGCCCCCGGCCTGGTGACTAATCTGACAGCATTTGCTCAGAACCACACGTTCGTAGTGGTCACGTGGTTCCTGCCGCTCCGCATCAACGGTCTGATCAACAAGTTTGCGGTCAAAGCCAAACACGCTCGTACCGGTCAGACCGTCCGCATGCTGGAGCTGGATGCTGAGGAAATCATGACCGTAGCGCTACCACACTGCAACGTACGTATGTCTGTCTCTGTCTTTCTCATTCTTTCTCTGTCTGTCTAGAGATACTCTGACCATATCGGTAACAGAAGACTATCTAGTTTTAACTTTGGCCCTCTGTGACGGATGTGAGATTAGCTTTTTCAACTGGTTTTTCAACTTACAGAAAATATATTGCAGTCCAAACAGAGCAATGCTACAGGCCTCCGTTTTTTTTCTCTCCCTCTCTTTCTTTCACTCTCTCTCTCTCTATTCAACTAAATTCAAAGTGGATTCATTGGCATGGAAAAAAAACATGTGTTTACAGTGCCAAAGCAAGTGAAAAAACAAAACAACATCGACAAAAACCAACAAAGCGAATTCAACAAAACGAAGACAAAAACAATCAGACATTAACAGTAAACATTAGACAGCTTTTAAAATATTATATTATTAGCAGTTAAAAAATTTAAGCTCTGTCTTTGTGTACTTAAATACATAGTGTGTGTCTGTGTGTGTAGGATGCAGTAGAAATCCTGTCTCGTGGGACCGCAAGTCCATCAGAGGTGACAGCGTCCTCTCCTCCTGTCACCCTGTCAGCCATCCCACCTGCCGCCACATGGGCTGTACCAATATCCGTAGGGGTGGACCAGCTGCGTCCCTACACAGCATACGTCTTCGAAGTGTCCGCTTTCACCTCCGACGGAGAGGGACAGGTAGCCTCCACCATGGTCCGCATGCCTGAGTCAGGTACACAGACACACACTCCACCTCTCTATCTCTACATATCTCTGCCCATCTCTCCATATCTTTTTCTATAACCGTCTACATCTCAATTCCTCCGTGTCTCTCTATCTATTCCTCATCTCTCTCTCTCACCATGTGAATATGTATTTGTGTGCTGCAGCCCCAGAGGACCCTCCCTACAACCTGTCGGTATGGAATGTGACGTCTAAGTCAGTCTCTGTCTCCTGGGATCCGCCAACCATTGTTACCGGACGCTTCAGCTACGTCACCCATCTCTACGGCCCTACAGGTACACACATATATAGTACATTTAAAATACTTGCTGAAGTAAAAACACTGAAGGTGGCAGATCTAACCCTAACACTGTGTGTGTGTGTGTGTGTCAGGGTTTATCTATGAGAACAGCACAGGGGACCTGAAGTTTGTGTACTCTGGTCTGACTCCCTACACACACTACAGAGTAGAGGTCCGGGCCAAGTCTGCTGGCCTGCTGGGGCCTGAGGCCTTTTCTGCTGTACTGACACATGCTGAGGGTAAGAATAGACACGTGTCTTGAGTGATGTGCTCTACCAGTGCAGTACTTTTCCTTTCCCTATTGGTCAATGAGGTGAGTGCAGGAGTATTTTCCTACCTTGAACATCTAAACATTCTGCCTGGTTCTCTAACATTGTCTCTAAGACTGTCTGGTTCTCTCTGTGTGTGTGTGTGTGTGTGTGTGTGTGTGTGTGTGTGTGTGTGTGTGTGTGTGTGTGTGTGTGTGTGTGTGTGTGTGTGTGTAGCTCCCAGTGCGGTACAGGCTCTGCAGGCAGTAGCACTAGACTCTGTGTCGGTGGGTGTGAGTTGGAGAAGCCCTGCCCAGCCCAATGGTCTGATCACACAGTACAGACTCCTGGTTCTGTCTGACAACACACTGCTGCAGGACATCACTCTCATCGGAACACAGGTATCACTCTGTGGATCTGGTTTTACTATCCTTGTGAGGAACAGAAGTCCTCACAAGGATACCAAAACAAGTCAAATTCAGACAAGTGGAGAAAAATATATATATAGTACCAGTCAAAGGTTTGGACACACCTACTCATTCCAGGGTTTTTCTTTATTTTTACTATTTTCTACATTGTAGAATAGTAGTGAAGACATCAAAACTATGAAATAACACATGGAATCATGTAGTAACCAAAAAAGTGTTAACAAATCAAAATATATCTATGTTTGAGAATCTTCAAAGTAGCCACCCTTTGCCTTGATGACAGCTTTGCACACTCTTGGCATTCTCTCAACCAGCTTCATGAGGTAGTCACCTGGAATGCATTTCAATTAACAGGTGTGCCTTGTTAAGAGTTCATTTCTTCAATTTCTTTCCTTTTTAATGCATTTGAGCCAATCAGTTGTGTTGTGACAAGGTAGGGGTGGTATACAGTAGATAGCCCTATTTGGTAAAAGACCAAGTCCATATTATGGCAAGAACAGCTAAAATAAGCAAAGAGAAATGACAGTCCATCATTACTTTAAGACATGAAGGTCAGTCAATACAGAAAATGTCAAGAACTTTCAAAGTTTCTTCAAGAGCAATCTCAAAAACCATCAAGCGCTATGATGAAACTGGCTCTCATGAATACCGCCACAGGAAAGGAAGACCTGGAGTTACCTCTGCTGCAGAGGGTGGACCATTTCAGATCGTCAGTGATGTGTATGCCGAGGAACTTGAAGCTTTCCACCTGCTCCACTGCGATCCCGTCGATGTGGATAGGGGCGTGCTCCCTCTGCTGTTTCCTGAAGTCCACGATCAATTCCTTTGTTTTGTCGACATTGAGTGAGAGGTTATTTTCCTGGCACCACACTCCCAGGGCCTTCACCTCCTCTCTGTAGGCTGTCTCGTAATTGTTGGTAAATCAGGCCTACTTCTGTTGTGTCATCTGAAAACTTGATTGAGTTGGAGGTGTGCGTCAAATCAAATCAAACTTTATTTGCCACATGCGCCGAATACAACAAGTGTAGACTTTACCGTGAAATGCTTATTTACAAGCCCTTGACCAACAGTGCAGTTCAAGAAGAAGAAAATATTTACCAAGTAGGCTAATAAGAAAAAGTAACACAATAAGAAAAACAATAATGAGGCTATATACAGGGGGCACCGGTACCGAGTCAGTGCAGGGGTACATGCTAGTTGAGGTAATCTGTACATGTAGGTGGGGGCGAAGTGACTATGCATAGGTAACAAACAAACAGTGAGTAGCAGCAGTGTACAAAAGGGGGGGCGGGGTTAGTCAAAGTAAATTGTCCGGTGGCGATTTTTATGAATTGTTCAGCAATCTAATGGCTTGGGGGTAGAAGCTGTTGAGCAGCCTTTTGGTCTTAGACTTGGCGCTCCGGTACTGCTTGCCGTGCGGTAGCAGAGAAAACAGTCTATAACCTGGGTGACTGGAGTCTCTGACAATTTTATGGGCTTCCCTCTGACACCACCTATTATATAGGTCCTGGATGGCAGGACGTTTGGCCCAGTGATGTACTGGGCCGTTCGCACTACCCTCTGTAGCGCCTTACGGTCAGATGCCAAGCAGTTGCCATACCAGGCAGTGATGCAACCGGTCAGGATGCTCTCGATGGTGCAGCTGTAGAACCTTTTGAGGATCTGGGGACCCATGCCAAATCTTTTCAGTCTCCTGAGGGGGAGGAGGTTTTGTCGTGCCCTCTTCACGACTGTCTTGGTATGTTTGGACCATGATTGTTTGTTGGTGATGTGGACACCAAGGAACTTGAAACTCTCGACCCGCTCCACTACAGCCCGTCAATGTTAATGGGGCCTGTTCGGGCCGCCTTTTCCTGTAGTCCACGATCAGCTCCTTTATCTTGCTCACATTGAGGGAGAGATTGTTGTCCTGGCACCACACTGCCAGATCTCTAACCTCCTCCCTATAGGCCATCTCATCGTTGTCAATGATCAGGCCTACCACTGTTGTGTCGTCAGCAAACTTAATGATGGTGTTGGAGTAGTGTTTGGCCACGCAGTCGTGGGTGAACAGGGAGTACAGGAGGGGGCTGAGCACGCAGCCTTGTGGGGCCCCTGTGTTGAGGATCAGCGAAGTGGAGTTGTTGTTTCCTACCTTCACCACCTTGGGGTCGGCCCGTCAACAAGTCCAGGACCCAGTTGCACAGGGCGAGGTTCAGACCCAGGGCTCCAAGCTTAATGATGAGCTTGGAGGGTACTATGGTGTTGAATGCTGAACTATAGTCAATTAACAGCATTCTATATAGGTATTCCTCTTGTTCAGATGGGATAGGGCAGTGTACAGTGCAATGACGATTGCATCGTCTGTGGAGCTATTGCGGCGGTAAGCAAATTGAGGTGGGTCTAGGGAGTCGGGTAAGGTACGGGTGATATGGTCCTTAACTAGCGTCTCAAAGTGTTTCATGATGACAGAAGTAAGTGCTATAGTCATTTAGTTCAGTTACCTTTGCTTTCTTGGGTACAGGAACAATGGTAGACATCTTGAAGCAAGTGGGAACAGCAGACTGGGATAGGGACAGACTGAATATGTCCTAAACACTCCAGCCAGATGGTCTGTGTATGCTCTGAGGACTCGGCTAGGGATGCCATCTGGGCCGGAAGACGTCGGTGTCCGCGACGTGGCTGGTTTTCACTTTCTAGTCGGTGATTGTCCTTAGACCTTGCGACATACGTCTCGTGTCTGAGCCATTGAATTGCGTCTCCATTTTGTCTCTATACTGACGTTTTGCCTGTTTGATTGCCTTACGGAGGGAATAACTACACTGTTTGTATTCGGCCATATTCCCAGTCACCTTGCCATGGTTAAATGCGGTGGTTCACGCTTTCAGTTTTGCGCAAATGCTGCCATCGAGCCACGGTTTCTGGTTATGGTAGGTTTTAATAGTCACAGTGGGTACAACATCTCCTATACACTTCTTGATAAACTCAGTCACCATATCCGTGTATTCGTCAATGTTATTCTCAGAGGCTACCCGGAACATATCCCAGTCTGCATGATCAAAACAATCTTGAAGCGTGGATTCCGATTGGTCAGACCAGCGTTGAATAGTCCATAGCACGGGTACTTCCTGTTTGAGTTTCTGCCTATATAGATTTGCCAAAGGGAGGGCGGGGGAGGGCCTTGTAGGCATCCTGGAAGTTGGAGTAGCTGTAGTTGAGTGTTTTAACAGCGCGAGTAGTACAGTCAATGTGTTGATAGAACTTCTGTAGCGTTTTCCTCAAATTTGCTTTGTTAAAATCCCCAGTTACAATAAATGCAGCCTCAGGATATGTGGTTTCCAGTTTGCATAAATCCAGTGAAGTTCTTTGAGGGCCGTCGTGGTATCGGCTTGAGGGGGAAAATACACGGCTGTGACTATAACCGAAGAGAATTCTCTTGGGAGGTAATACAGTCTGCATTTCATTGTGAGGTATTCTAGGTCGGGTGAACAAAATTACTTGAGTTTCTGTATGTTATCACAATCACACCATGAGTGGGGTCGTGTCTTTGGCTATGCCAGATTAATTGCTATGACATGCTATTCTATAAAATAATTTCTCCGTAATTAATATTACCTGATTGAACTAATCAGGTAAATGTAATTAACTAGAGAGGGACACCACGAAAGAATATTTATAGAGCTGTTATCTTCCGAATAAACTCTTAAAGATTTAGTAATATTTTACATCCATAGCAGTCACATTAATCGTCATTTTATTCAGTCTCATCTGAAAGTGGTAAATCCTTGGTTATCTGCAAGAATCCTGGCTAACAAGTTGAATCAGCAATACAAAATTGGGTTTAATTATTTATTTACTAAATACCTAACTAATCACACAGAAACACACATACACAATTAAATCATAACTTGATTACAAAGTGCCGTCATAAAGAAAAACGTCCTTAGCGGGCGGAATAGATATGACAGCTTGTTACACAAAGGGAAGGGGCGGGATTTTAGTGAAAGAGCGGGAGACTGGAACATAGGCGAGCTGTGCTATCGTAAATACAGTATCTTATGCATTCTAAATTACCGCCCATTTGAAAAGGAAAATGCAATAAATATTTACTCTGAGCTGCGCTTCAGTAGGTTGGTGGTAGATGGAAGGCCGTCTTGCCAAACCGAGTCCTCTGTCCTTTCAAGAATGTCTCCGGTGGTCACTGGATACGTTGGAGTAGCGTCGATGTGTAGTAGACGGGATACTCTGACTGTCCTTCCTAACCTGCGTTTGTAGCAGCTGTTGCTAACTCAACGGCTAGGAGGTATCACTTCTGTAGTGAATACGAGTTCAAAGTTCATACCATTTGCAACCAAAGTCCATGCTGATGTTGGCTTAGTTCTGTAGTTATTATCTGAACCATTCTGACATCGGATCTTCATCCTAAATGTACCCGGAACAGGAAGTTATATTTTTGTCAATGGCTTTTATAGTGGAGGGAGAGGGGTGTGTCTGAAAAGTTTATAACCCATGTCTCTTCACAGGGGCGGGCCCCTAGTTGAGCAGAAGCCCAAATTTATGAAAATCCAAATCTCTCATTTGGAAGCTAAAATTACATTTAATCTCTTCACAAATAATTTCATATTCAAACATTTGAATTAAACAACAATTCCATGTGAATCCGATACCTCTGACGTTTAGACTTTCCACAGTAGAGTTTATGTCATTCTATCATTGATGAGAATGTGTCAGAGGGCAACCGAACTGACATAATATACCTTAAGTACCACCGCATATGTTCAGTTGGTCGGATTACCAGAATATAGTTAATTTCCCCCCACTTCTGATGTTCCCAGAATCTCTATGTTAACCAAGGGGTTTTCAAATATCGACTCCCAAAGCAGGACTTTTTCCGCTTCCTACAAGTAAGACATTATATTGTGAAGAGCACCACCTTAATTGGTAACCCTGATATGTCTGTCATTGAGAGAATGCTTTTTTTTCCACAAAGGAAAATGTCTGTAAGTCTGTTTTATGATGCTTTAAGGTCCTTTCCTGCTGTCGACACACAGAGGGTGAAACAAGTGTGGGAGAAAGAATTGTCTGTGACTATTGACGAAGAGATGTGGGAGGACATTTGGAGATATGCAAAAACAATATCTATATGTAATCGTACTAAAGCAATCCAATTAAGAATAATACACAGATTGCATATATCCCCAAATCGCAGACATGCCTTTAGCCCCTCTTCCTCTTCTCCTCAGTGTCTTAAATGCAAAACTGATACAGGCACCCTAACACATTGTTTATGGTCATGTACCAAAATACAACGATACTGGTCTGGTGTTCTGCAAGAAATTGAAAAGATCCTAGGGGTTGATCTAGAATTGGACCCAGTTTCGTTACTGTTAGGTCTCCCTAGTAGGCATGTTACTTCTGTGAGTAAGAGGAGGCTTTACAACATCCTTACCTTTGCTGCAAGGAAAAACATCCTTTTACGGTGGATTAGTGATAAGGTTCCTTCTATTAAAGATTGGCATAAGATACTTTTTGAATGGGTGCCTCTGGAATATCTGACATGTACATTGCATTCTAAAACAGATCAGTTCTACAAAGTGTGGGAACCCTATCTAAATTACCTAGAACCTGAGGTATCAGCTATTATGCTGCAAGGATTCTCTTAGAATGGTGGTGATCTATGTATTCAGAATTACACTGTATGTTCCATGTGTGGAACCTAACTTCTTAGTTTAAACCGAGCTTTTTTGTTTAATTTCTGTTTGTAAGTTTGTTTAAAATGTGTGTATTGAGAGACGCAATGATGGGGATAGGGTGGGAGAAGCGGGGGGAGGAAGATGGTGTGCGTATGTGTGTGTATGTGTATGTATATGTATATGTGTATATATATATGTATGCGCAGGTATGTGTAGGCGGGTGCTGTTTTTCTTTGTTGTTTTTTTTGCCTTGTCTCTGTTGTTGTATCTCTTTAATATGGGTGAAAATTGTGAAATTCCAATAAAAATACTGTTAAAAAAAAAAAAGGGGGTTTTCTTATGTCACATCAGTTATAGTAGGGAGAGGGAAAAGGGGGGAAAGAGGTATTTATGACTGTCATAAACCTACCCCTAGGCCAACGTCATGACAGTGGTTAATCATGAAACATACACCTCTGCCTTTCTTCTTTCCGAAGAGTTCTTTATTAATGTCTGCACGATATACAGAGACCTGTATGGACAAAGACAGTATATCCCGAGAGAGCCATGTTTCCGTGAAACAGAGTATGTTACAATCCCTTATGTCTTTCCGGAAGGAGATTCTCGACCTAAGCTCGTCTATTTTATTATCCAGAGTCTGAACATTAGCGAGTAATATACTCGGAAGTGGTGGATGTTGTCCGTGCCTCCTGAGTCGGACTAGAAGTCCACTCCGAATACCTCTGCTCCGCCGGCGATGTTTTGGATAAGCCTCTGGAATCAGTTCAATTGCCCTGGGAGGTACGAACAAAGGATCCAATTCGGAAAAGTCGTAATCCCGGTCGTAATGCCGGTGATTTACCGCCGCTCTGATATCCAAAAGTTATTTCCGGCTGTATGTAATAACACAAAACATTTCCTGGGCTAAGAATGTAAGAAATAACACACAAAAAAATAAAATACTACAAAGTTGCTTAGGAGCTAGAAGCAGAGCTGCCCTATCTGTCTGCGCCATCTTACACACCTCCAGACTGTGTAAGAGCTATTTGACCAAGAAGGAGAGTGATGGAGTGCTCCATCAGATGACCTGGCCTCCACAATCACCCAACCTCAACCCAAGTGAGATGGTTTGGGATGAGTTGGACCGCAGAGTGAAGGAAAATCAGTGCTCAGCATATGTTGGAACTCCTTCAACACTGTTAGAAAAGTATTCCAGGTGAAGCTGGTTGAGAGAATGCCAAGAGTGTGCAAAGCTGTCATCAAGGCAAATGGTGGCTACTTTGAAGAATCTGAAATATAAAATATATTTTGATTTGTTTAACACTTTTTTGGTTACTACATGATTCAATATGTGTTAATTCATAGTTTTGATGTCTTTACTATTATTCTACAATGTAAAAAAATAGTAAAAAATAAAGAAAAATCCTTGAGTGAGAAGGTGTGTCCAAACTTTTGACTGGTACTGTATATATATATTTTTAATTTAGGAACTCAGTCGGGGTATCCCTGACCCCCGAGCAACTGCGGCCCCTCATGATGGGTTCAGATTTTTTGTGGCCCCCACCACCCCCATCAAAGTTGCCCATACCTGGTTTAGGGTTAGGGTTACAATTAGGGTTAGGGTTAGAATTAGGGTTAGGGTTAGGAGCTAGGGGTTAGGTTTAGGGTTAGGGGTTAAGGTAATGCTTAGGGGTAGGTTTGAATGGAAACAAATGTTTTGGTCCCCACAAGGATAGTAAAACAAACAATTGTATGTGTGTGCCTGATGTTTTCATCTTATCTTCAGAACCTAAATGAGACTGATATCCATGGTGATGGAACGTTAGTGCCAGGTATCCCTGGTGACTCTCTGCGGCGTAAGAGATCAGCTGACCTCAGCCTGACCACCTCTCCGCTTGCATTCACGGTCACCCTGCCCGACCACACGGTCGTCACCGGCATGACCGTGACCACAACCAGCCGCACACACAGCGCTTCAACCCCCTCTGACCTTAATCCTAACCTTGACCACAACAATTACACTGTCCCCACAGTCACTGAGAGCCCCAGTCTGACCAGTATGGGCCCTGGGACTGGGACTGACCAGACCTCTGACTTTCCAGACTCCTCCCCTATGACCTTTGATGCTGTAACTTCAGGGACTTCTGTCCTCTCCCTGACCTCTTCAACCCCGGCCACACCCCTGCCCTGGCTCACTGCCCACTCACAGCCCGGCCAGCTCACCTCTGGCCAGCCACGCCTCTCCACCCGCTCTGTACCTGCAGTCACTGGACACCTCCAGACACTCCCCTCCACCAGGGCTGCAGCCTCCAGCACCCCGGGAGGTACTACACTCCCCTCTAACCTATAACCATTTCACCTTTTAACCTCTAAACCCTTTTAAAGGTGCAATATGCAGAAATGGCTCTGCCCTTTCCTGGTTGCAAAAATTCTAATATTTCTCCTAATTTCAGTTTACATGACCAAACAAGCACTCAAAGTGTAGAGAATCATTGTACAATCTATACCGCTGTAAAATAAATTTTAAATAACCAAAAATATAGTATTTTCAGTTGTTTGAAGCTGGTGTACAGAACCGAACGTAAGACGCAAACGCGAAACTTAAGAACAGGAAGCATAGAAATATCGTGCATAGAACAGATCCAACGCGTCTTAGACTTGCTTTCAATACCAATGACAGATCTATAACTCTTACTATGTGAATTTGGTTGGGTCGCCCAAAAAGTTACATATTTCAGCTTTAACACTATACATATACCTCCATCACTCCAGTATCCCTGCACATTGTAAATATGGTACTGGAACTGACTAACCCTGTATATAAATAAAATCAAATCAAAGTTTATTTGTCACGTGCGCAGAATACAACAGGTGTAGACCTTACAGTGAAATGCTTACTTACAGGCTCTAACCAATAGTGCAAAAAAGGTATTAGGGGAACAATAGGTAAGTAAAGAAATAAAACAACAGTAAAAATACTATATACAGTAGCGAGGCTATAAAAGTAGCGAGGCTACATACAGACACCGGTTAGTCAGGCTGATTGAGGTAGTATGTACATGTAGATATGGTTAAAGTGACTATGCATATATGATGAACAGAGAGTAGCAGTAGCGTAAAAGAGGGGTTGGCGGGTGGTGGAACCCAATGCAGATAGCCCGGTTAGCCAATGTGCGGGAGCACTGGTTGGTCGGCCCAATTGATGTAGTATGTACATGAATGTATAGTTAAAGTGACTATACATATATGATAAACAGAGAGTAGCAACAGCTTAAAAGAGGGGTTGGGGGGGGCACACAATGCAAATAGTCTGGGTAGCCATTTGATTACCTGTTCAGGAGTCTTATGGCTTGGGGTAAAATCTTTTGAGAAACCTTTTTGTCCTAGACTTGGCACTCCAGTACCGCTTGCCATGCGGTAGTAGAGAGAACAGTCTATGACTGGGGTGGCTGGGGTCTTTGACAATTTTTAGGGCCTTCCTCTGACACCACCTGGTGTAGAGGTCCTGGATGGCAGGCAGCTTAGCCCCTGTGATGTACTGGGCCGTATGCATTACCCTCTGTAGTGCCTTGCGGTCAGAAGCCGAGCAATTGCCGTACCAGGCAGTGATGCAACCAGTCAGGATGCTCTCGATGTTGCAGCTGTAGAACCTTTTGAGGATCTCAGGACCCATGCCAATTTTTTTTTAGTTTCCTGAGGTGGAATAGGCTTTGTCGTGCCCTCTTCACGACTGTCTTGGTGTGTTTGGACCATTCTAGTTTGTTGTTGATGTGGACACCTAGGAACTTGAAGCTCTCAACCTGCTCCACTACAGCCCCGTTGATGAGAATGGGGGCGTGCTCGGTCCTCCTTTTCCTGTAGTCCACGATCAGCTCTTTAGTATTGGTTACGCTGAGGGATAGGTTGTTATTCTGGCACCACCCGACCAGGTCTCTGACCTCCTCCCTATAGGCTGTCTCGTCGTTGTCAGTGATCAGGCCTACCACTGTTGTGTCGTCTGCAAACTTAATGATGGTGTTGGAGTCATGCCTGGCCATGCAGTCGTGGGTGAACAGGGAGTACAGGAGGGGACTGAGCACGCACCACTGGGGAGCTCCAGTGTTGAGAATCATCGTGGCAGATGTGTTGCTACCTACCCTCACTACGTGGGGCGGCCCGTCAGGAAGTCCAGGATCCAGTTGCAGAGGGAGGTGTTTAGTCCCAGGATCCTTAGCTTAGTGATGAGCTTTGAGGGCACTATGGTGTTAAACGCTGAGCTGTAGTCAATGAATAGCATTCTCACATAAGTGTTCCTTTTGTCCAGGTGGGAAAGGGCAGTGTGGAGTGCAATAGAGATTGCATCATCTGTGGATCTGTTTGGGCGGTATGCAAATTGGAGTGGGTCTAGGGTTTCTGGGATAATGGTGTTGATGTGAGCCATTACAAACCTTTCAAAGCACTTTATGGCTACGGACGTGAGTGCTACGGGTCTGTAGTCATTTGGGCAGGTTGCCTTTGTGTTCTTGGGCAGAGGGACTATGGTGGTCTGCTTGAAACATGTTGGTATTACAGACTCAATCAGGGACATGTTGAAAATGTCAATGAAGACGCTCTCATGCATGCCTCAGTGTTGCTTGCCTCGAAGCGAGCATAGAAGTGATTTAGTTCGTCTGGTAGGCCTGTGTCACTGGGCAGCTCGCGGCTGTGCTTCCCTTTGTAGTCTGTAATAGTTTGCAAGCCCTGCCACATAAGACGAGCGTCGGAGCCGGTGTAGTATGATTCAATCTTAGCCCTGTATTGACGCTTTGCCTGTTTGATGGTTTGTCGCAGGGCATAGCAGGATTTCTTGTAAGCTTCCGGGTTAGAGTCCCGCACCTTGAAAGGGGCAGCTCTACCCTTTAGTTCAGTCCGAATGTTGCCTGTAATCCATGGCTTCTGGTTGGGGTATGTACGTACAGTCACTGTGGGGACGACGTCCTCGATACACTTATTGATAAAGCCAGTGACTGATGTGGTGTACTCCTCAATGCCATCGGAAGAATCCCGGAACATGTTCCAGTCTGTGATAGCAAAACAGTCCTGTAGTTTAGCATCTGCTTCATCTGACCACTTTTTTATAGACCGAGTCACTGGTGCTTCCTGCTTTCATTTTTGCTTGTAAGCAGGAATCAGGAGGATAGAGTTGTGGTCGGATTTACCAAATGGAGGGCGAGGGAGAGCTTTTTTCCCTCTGGTTGCACATTTAACACGTTGATAGAAATTTGGTAGAACTGATTTAAGTTTCCCTGCATTAAAGTCTCCGGCCACTTGGAGCGCCGCCTCTGGGTGAGTGGTTTCCTGTTTGCTTATTTCCTTATACAGCTGACTGAGTGCGGTCTTAGTGCCAGCATCTGTCTGTGGTGGTAAATAAACAGCCACGAAAAGTATAGCTGAAAACTCTCTAGGCAAGTAGTGTGGCCTGCAATTTATCACAATATACTCTACTTCAGGCGAGAAAAATCTAGAGACTTCCTTAGATTTCGTGCACCAGCTATTGTTTACAAATATGCACAGACCGCCCCCCCTCGTCTTACCGGAGTGTGCTGTTCTATCTTGCCGGTGCAGCATATATCCCGCTAGCTGAATATCCACGTCGTCATTCAGCCACAATTCCGTGAAACATAGGATATTACAGTTTTTGATGTCCCGTTGGTAGGATATTCGTGATCGTACCTCGTCTAATTTAATGTCCAATGATTGCACGTTGGCGAGTAGTATTGACGGTAACGGCAGCTTTCCCACTCGCCTACTCCGGGTCCTGACGAGGCATCCGGTTCTTTGTCCTCTGTACCTGTGTCGCTTCCTCTTGCAAATAACGGGGATGCCGGGTGTTTGGAGAATGTCCTTGTTGTAGAAACAATCTGCGTCTAATCCGAGGTGAGTGATCGCTGTCCTGATATCCAGAAGCTCTTTTTTGCCGTAAAATACAGTTGCAGAAACATTATGTACAAAATAAGTTACAAATAACGCGAAAAACCGCACATAATAGCACAATTGGTTGGGCGCACGTAAAACTGATGCCATTTCTTCCGGCGCCATTTTTTGTAACTTTTTGTATGCTTGCTTATTTACTTGTGTTCTCTTATTTTTATTTCTCGTGTTTTCTTTGTTCTACCTTATGATACTTTTAGTATTGCATTACTATTGATTCCTGCATTGTTGGGTTTAGAGCAAGAACTGTACTTGTGCATGTGACATTACAACTAGAAACTTGATTGAAGACTACAGAAGTTGATGAGTAGAGTGAGGTGTGTTACCATGCACTACAGTCTGTCCTCTATACTGTGTGTGTGTTCCAGGACTGTATGTGAGAGAGGAGGTGATAGACATGAAGTCTGAGGAGCTGTCTTACCTAGTCTCTGGTCTTAGTCCCTTCACTGAATACACCTTCACCGTTACCGCAGCTACCACTATTGGAGAGGGTCCTGCCTCACACGTCTCTGAGAAGACCCGCGAGCAGGGTACACATAGATACTGTAAATACCTTATTTAAATAGTGTCATTGTTGTTTATTCTTGTTCTTTATTGTTGTGTGTTGTTGTTGTCATAGTTCCTAGCTCAGTGGTGGCTGTGTCCTATCAGAATGTTAGCTCCACTTCCATCCTGGTCAGCTGGACTCCGCCCCTCTACCCCAACGGACGAATCACACATTACACCCTTTACGGACTCAACCTGCACAGCAACCAAGCCCTGCAGAGAGTTACACACAACACCAGCATACTGCTCACAGGTAACTCACACACATGCTGTATGTACACATATACACACATGGTACAGGCCTGGTTCAAGCCTGTGAAGATGTATTGGTGTTAATCTGCTTGCTGTGTGTTTCAGGGCTGGGGTAGTATACAGGTTATAAGCTGCTTGCTGTGTGTTTCAGGGCTGGGGTAGTATACAGGTTATAAGCTGCTTGCTGTGTGTTTCAGGGCTGGGGTAGTATACAGGTTATAAGCTGCTTGCTGTGTGTTTCAGGGCTGGGGTAGTATACAGGTTATAAGCTGCTTGCTGTGTGTTTCAGGGCTGGGGTAGTATACAGGTTATAAGCTGCTTGCTGTGTGTTTCAGGGCTGGGGTAGTATACAGGTTATAAGCTGCTTGCTGTGTGTTTCAGGGCTGGGGTAGTATACAGGTTATAAGCTGCTTGCTGTGTGTTTCAGGGCTGGGGTAGTATACAGGTTATAAGCTGCTTGCTGTGTGTTTCAGGGCTGGGGTAGTGTACAGGTTATACGCTGCTTGATGTGTGTTTCAGGGCTGGGGTAGTATACAGGTTATAAGCTGCTTGCTGTGTGTTTCAGGGCTGGGGTAGTATACAGGTTATAAGCTGCTTGCTGTGTGTTTCAGGGCTGGGGTAGTATACAGGTTATAAGCTGCTTGCTGTGTGTTTCAGGGCTGGGGTAGTGTACAGGTTATAAGCTGCTTGCTGTGTGTTTCAGGGCTGGGGTAGTGTACAGGTTATACGCTGCTTGCTGTGTGTTTCAGGGCTGGGGTAGTGTACAGGTTATAAGCTGCTTGCTGTGTGTTTCAGGGCTGGGGTAGTATACAGGTTATACGCTGCTTGCTGTGTGTTTCAGGGCTGGGGTAGTATACAGGTTATAAGCTGCTTGCTGTGTGTTTCAGGGCTGGGGTAGTATACAGGTTATACGCTGCTTGCTGTGTGTTTCAGGGCTGGGGTAGTATACAGGTTATAAGCTGCTTGCTGTGTGTTTCAGGGCTGGGGTAGTATACAGGTTATAAGCTGCTTGCTGTGTGTTTCAGGGCTGGGGTAGTATACAGGTTATAAGCTGCTTGCTGTGTGTTTCAGGGCTGGGGAAGTATACAGGTTATAAGCTGCTTGCTGTGTGTTTCAGGGCTGGGGTAGTATACAGGTTATAAGCTGCTTGCTGTGTGTTTCAGGGCTGGGGTAGTGTACAGGTTATACGCTGCTTGATGTGTGTTTCAGGGCTGGGGTAGTATACAGGTTATAAGCTGCTTGCTGTGTGTTTCAGGGCTGGGGTAGTATACAGGTTATAAGCTGCTTGATGTGTGTTTCAGGGCTGGGGTAGTATACAGGTTATACGCTGCTTGCTGTGTGTTTCAGGGCTGGGGTAGTATACAGGTTATAAGCTGCTTGCTGTGTGTTTCAGGGCTGGGGTAGTATACAGGTTATAAGCTGCTTGCTGTGTGTTTCAGGGCTGGGGTAGTATACAGGTTATAAGCTGCTTGCTGTGTGTTTCAGGGCTGGGGTAGTATACAGGTTATAAGCTGCTTGCTGTGTGTTTCAGGGCTGGAGAAGTATACAGGTTATAAGCTGCTTGCTGTGTGTTTCAGGGCTGGGGTAGTATACAGGTTATAAGCTGCTTGCTGTGTGTTTCAGGGCTGGGGTAGTATACAGGTTATAAGCTGCTTGCTGTGTGTTTCAGGGCTGGGGTAGTATACAGGTTATAAGCTGCTTGCTGTGTGTTTCAGGGCTGGGGAAGTATACAGGTTATAAGCTGCTTGCTGTGTGTTTCAGGGCTGGAGAAGTATACAGGTTATAAGCTGCTTGCTGTGTGTTTCAGGGCTGGGGTAGTATACAGGTTATAAGCTGCTTGCTGTGTGTTTCAGGGCTGGGGTAGTATACAGGTTATAAGCTGCTTGCTGTGTGTTTCAGGGCTGGGGTAGTATACAGGTTATAAGCTGCTTGATGTGTGTTTCAGGGCTGGGGTAGTATACAGGTTATAAGCTGCTTGATGTGTGTTTCAGGGCTGGGGAAGTATACAGGTTATAAGCTGCTTGCTGTGTGTTTCAGGGCTGGGGTAGTATACAGGTTATAAGCTGCTTGATGTGTGTTTCAGGGCT
The DNA here is from genome assembly GCF_016432855.1 of Salvelinus namaycush. NCBI lineage: Eukaryota > Metazoa > Chordata > Actinopteri > Salmoniformes > Salmonidae > Salvelinus > Salvelinus namaycush. Next base: position 31,712,357 of record NC_052315.1, read on the forward strand.
GGGGTAGTATACAGGTTATAAGCTGCTTGCTGTGTGTTTCAGGGCTGGGGTAGTATACAGGTTATAAGCTGCTTGCTGTGTGTTTCAGGGCTGGGGTAGTATACAGGTTATAAGCTGCTTGCTGTGTGTTTCAGGGCTGGGGTAGTATACAGGTTATAAGCTGCTTGCTGTGTGTTTCAGGGCTGGGGTAGTGTACAGGTTATAAGCTGCTTGATGTGTGTTTCAGGGCTGGGGTAGTATACAGGTTATAAGCTGCTTGCTGTGTGTTTCAGGGCTGGGGTAGTATACAGGTTATAAGCTGCTTGATGTGTGTTTCAGGGCTGGGGTAGTATACAGGTTATAAGCTGCTTGCTGTGTGTTTCAGGGCTGGGGTAGTATACAGGTTATAAGCTGCTTGCTGTGTGTTTCAGGGCTGGGGAAGTATACAGGTTATAAGCTGCGAGTGGCTGCATCTACTGCTGTAGGAGAGGGCTCTCTGTCTGACCGAGACGATATCTTCGCTGTCACACCCGAGGATGGTACCTGGCACACACACATACATACACACACCCCCACCCCCACCTCTCTCATTATGTGGGTTTCATGATAGAGAGTCCAATGTTATCCCTCTCTCTCTCCCTCTCAGAACCTGACTCCCCACCCATAGGATTAACAGTGGTAGACACCTCTCCTTCCACCACCACCCTCTCTTGGTCGCCCCCGGAGAGAGCCAATGGGGTGATTCAACAGTATGAGGTCCTGTACGAGAACCAATCATATGTGGCAGTGTTGAACAGCTCTGTCCCCAGAGTGACTTTGACAGGGCTGATGCCGTTCTCCTACTATAACGTGTCTGTCAGAGCATACACACGCCTCGGACACGGGAACCACACCTCAGACACACTCACTATGCTGTCTGGGGAGGACGGTGAGTCTACACACACACACACACACACACACACATACAGTACATACAAACACACACACCACTCTCCGAGTGGTTACCCACTTCTACATGCAGTGAAACAGGACAAATATAAGCACCCCCCCTATTTGACCTTTTATTTCACACACACACAAACTAGGCACATGCACACACTTACGCCTCATTTTGAAGTGTGTGTGTACCCTCTAGTACCGGGAAGTCCTCCCTACGGCCTGTCCTATGAGTCCGTCAGTCCCAATGAGGTGAATGTGACCTGGGAACCCCCCCTAGTGCCCAATGGAGTTATCACGCACTACAGGTACATTTCTGCATGGATTCTGGATGTGTACTTTCTCATGATGAAAATAAACTTTAAATTAAGTTTGATTTGATTTACAGCCTTGAGCTGCGAAACTCTTCCCACTTCCTCAACCTGACCACACCCATTAGCCACGTCCAGATCACTCACCTAAGGAAGTTTGCGCAATACACTCTGGTGGTGAAGGGACACACACGAATGGGCCCTGGAAACCACAGCAGTGACCCACTCAACATCACCACACTGGAGGATGGTGAGAGCCTCTCTAACACACAAACACACCCCAGAACCACCGCAGTAAACCACTATACATCACCCCAATGGAGTGAGGGATCTGGGGTAAGAGGGGGGAGGTAGAGGGAGACCATGGTTAGGGTCATTGTGTTTCAGGTGGCCGTGTAGTGGACTATGGTGGACCACAGAAGGTTCATCATCACCTCCTCTCACTTCCTTTCTGTCTCAAGTCTTCCTGATCCTCTGACAGAGGTCAGGGGCTACCACAGTGTTATTTAACAACATCAAAACCATCACTTCTAACCAACCAGCTTTGCTTACAGATGAGCCAGCAAGCAGACGCTATTTCCAATGATCAAGGAGCGTTTAGCTAACGTTCTCTCCTTCTTCCAGTCCATTTCCCCTAGCAACCTGGTTGGTCTTAAATAATAGGAAGTGTGTTTCAGACCCAGACACTCCCCCTCAGTTCCTGTTAGCCAGGAAGTTGTCAGACTACGAGGTAGAATTGTCATGGGAACCGCCGAAAGAGGCCAACTCTGAGATCCTCTACTACATAGTCAAAGTCTGGTGAGTTTTATTTCAATATTGATCGTTAGTTTGAAACCAACTGCTGATGTGATGTTGAAAAAGGAGATGTTGAGGGATGAGGCATTCTGATTGAAGCATGAATTACAGCCTCCAACATGGTCTCCAACATTCTTCTTCTTCCTCCTTCCTTCTCTCGCTTGTAGGAATGAGTCATCTGAGGTGTGGCAGAATGTAACAGGTACAGCGGTAGTGGTCAACGTTGACTCAGAAAGTCGCTTCAACGCCTCTGTCTCCAGCTGGACACGCCTGGGGGACGGGGGAGTCCTCATATACATCAGCTTCAGTATTATTGACACAGGTACACACACACACATATACGTATGGCAAGCACGCATGCACAAACACTCACACACACAAACCTTTGAGAAAATCTTGTAGTCCCAACTGAACATGCCTCCAGTTTATTTTTAGTAAACACAAGTGACATGCAACTTGCACCAAATCACTCCTGCAATTCTCTTCCAGTGCCATTTGACCCACCCCAGAATCTGTCGTTGGTGAACCTGACATTTTCTTCAGTGACCGTCCTCTGGCAACCCCCCACTCAGCCAAATGGAATCCTCCTTCACTATACTCTGTACTACTCAGACAATACCACTGTCACGGAGCAGGTGAGTTATACAGCATTACACTGTGTACTACACAGACAATAACACTGTTATAAAGCAGGTGAGTAACACACACACACACACACTGTATGCTCATGTGTAAAAGTGTGTTATTTTCTACTGTAAAGGCATTGTTTCTCTCTCTCCTCTCCATCAGCGTATCCCAGTGTCAGAGCTGGACCCTGTCTCTCTGGGGGAGGACCTGTCCTACTGTCTGTCTGGCCTGAGAGGAGGACAGAACTACAGCCTCTGGCTGACCTCAAGCACCATGCAGGGGGACGGAGGGGTCCGTACTGATCCTTTAGACCTACTCACCCCAGATGGCGGTCAGTTTCACACACACACACACACACACACACACACACACACACACACACACATACACACACACACACACACACACACACAGAGTCTGCACTGTTTTTTCCAACCTCTTGTTGAACTTGATAAAATCACGTAAAAATTCTGCGATTGAAGTGTAACTTTCAGCTGGCTGGTAAAAGGAGGTAAGTCTGTCAGTCTGACAAACTGGCCCTTTTTGTCCCTCCGAGGCCTCCGTACCTCAGACAACCAGTTTGTATCTCCTTTTACTGAACCCTGTGGAAGTTCACTCTTTGACCTGTTGGATATCTGATCATGTCTTATATTCCAAACAGAGCAATGATACAGGCATCCAGTTCTTTTGTAAACACTTTGGCTATCAACAATGTCACAATGCTATCAACATACATCCAGTAGAGATGTTTCATCATGTAGTTTTGTGAGTAGGTCATTATCGTATTCGTGTTAGTAGTTTAGTCTGTAGCTTAAGATGCAGATGAATCATTTTCAAATGGCAGTATCTGGATGATCACAAGAAGTAGCAATGTTCCTGTCAAATAAATTATGTAGATAAAAATAGTAGCTTTTGTGTTATTCAAAAGAAATGTAATTATTGTTCCTATTTGACGATGATCTCTTTGTTTTTATGTGATTTTGGGAAAAATTGTGTAGACAGACTGCTGCCTTCATCTGACGTGTAATAGTGACTGCCTCTTGTTTCGGTCTGAAGATGTCTCTAATACTGACTGTGTGTCTCTGCCTCTGTGCTCCAGCCACGGGACCTCCAGCTCACCCTGCCTCTCCTGCCCTGCCAAGCCCAGCAGGGCTCACTGCCCTGGGCTCAGACACCCACACACCGCCCTCTCTCCTCCACCCATCCATCCACTTCACCAGCCTCTCAATCTGCCTTCACTGAGGTCTCCCCTCCCTCCTTATATCTTCCATCTCTGCGTCTCTCCTTCTTTCCATCCCTGTTTCCCCTGGTGCACATGCTCAGTTTGCTCTCTCCATATGGTCAGACTCAGTGACCGGAACTTAGAGGATGGACACCGGAAGTGGGTGTGGCCAGGATGAGTATCTGCTATTCAAAATGTCTCTGTTTTTTTGTTTCTCGATTTGAAGTTTCTCTGGTCAAAGTTTTCTTGTTTTATTCCACACTGAGGTTATTCTCTCCATATGACTCATGGGGTGATGATGATGTTAATGATGACGATGTTGTTAATGATGATGATGATGACGAAGTGCTGTTTTATGTTTGTTGGTGTGTTTCTCTCCCTGGGGTGGCGCCAGTGTTTGATTGGTTGATGTTGCTGGTTTGGGTGTAGATGTAGTATTATGTGTATATACAGCATAAATAACCTGTAGTGTTCTTCTAGTGCTGGGACTGAGTCTGAAGAATGATGTAGTTCAGTCAGTGATACTAATTCCCCCTCTCTCCCCACAGTTCCCAGTGATCCGGTCCACAATCTCAGTGCTCAGATCTTCAGTTCTACAGCCATCATAGTAAGCTGGGATCCCCCTATGGAACCCAACGGACGCCCCTTCTACTTGCTCACCCTGCAGGAAGCAGGACACCCCCAACCTCCTAAACCTCTGAACCCCTCTTACCCTAACACCAACCCCCCCGGACCCCCCACTGTCAACAATACCATCACCAAGACAACCAACGATAACGTCTTCCTGTTTACCAAACTCAGGAAGTACTATCCCTATGTCTTCACCGTTACCCCGGCAACCAGCGCCGGCCCGGCCCACAACCACACCAGCCTGCTGCATGTGAGGACTGATGATGATAGTGAGTCTACAGACACACACACACACACACACACAAATGCACACATGTGCATACACATACATACTATTAACCCACTCTCTCCCTCCAGTTCCCAGTTCAGCTCCAGTGCTGGTGTCCAGTAGGAACCTGTCGTCCTCCTCTGTGTCTGTGGTGTGGCAGCGCCCCCTGGAGGCCAACGGAGAGATAACAGAGTATTCCCTCACCATGTTCGGCCCTGGCGGCTCCAACACCACACACACCCCCAACACCACCCTCACACTCACACAGCTCCTGCCCTACACAGCCTACAACCTCTCCATCACCGCAGCCACCCGCAAGGGCTCCGGACCCCCGCTACTACTGATGCTGCACACAGATGAAGCAGGTCATCTTTAACCTCTCACCTTTAACCCCTACTAACCTCTAGCCTCTACCCTACCATAACCCCTCCAACTGCTGCTTCATACAGACGAAGGCCAGTAATGTACTCTAACATTGTGTTCCACCAGGTCCGATGTCTCCTCCCCGGAACCTGTCTCTGTATAACCACACAGCCTTCTCTGTGTGGCTGACCTGGGAACCCTCTCTGGAACCCAATGGTGTGGTCACAAACTACGGCTTCAGGATCTGGGAGATTAACACAAACACAATCAGATATCAGGTACTGCACACATACAAACACAAACACTCACAAAGAAACATTAACATTTTTAAACTGGAGTGCTGCAACTTTGCTATGTTCTGTCTATAAGATTTCCTAATTTTTCTCTCTCTCCCTCTCTCTGACTCTCAGAACTCTACAGGTCCGTGGACAGAAGGACAGCTGAGTGGGTTCAGGCCTCACAGCTCCTATGAGATCAGTGTACTTAGCTACACCAGAGTGGGTCATGGAGACCAGTATAGCACTCCTGTGTCCTTCACAACCAATGAGTCCGGTATGTATGTGGTATGTGTGTGTGGGTATGTATGGTTGTGGAACTAGAAATCAAGTGCCATATGCGTGTGGAATTGGCTATTAATCCTTTTGCATAAACCCTGTGTCTCCTGGCCCCAGTGTCTGAAGTGGTGGGTAACCTATCCTGCTCTGGTCTGGGCTGGGACTCTGTGTTTCTACACTGGGAGCCTCCAGCCAACCCCAATGGACTCATCCTGTACTACCAGGTCCAGGTGGACAGACACTCAGACTCACAGTCATACATACACCAGGCTGACACAAACCAGTATACGGTCAGTGGGCTGGCGCCGGACGCAGAATTCACACTCACCGTAACGGCTGTCAACTCTGCCGGCCCAGGAGACCAGGTCAACTGTACTGCCCACACACACCCCGAGTCAGGTACACACACACACACACACACACACACACACACACACACACACACACACACACACACACACACACACACACACACACACACACACACATGTACACTACACCAGGAGACCAGATGAACTGTACCAACTCAACCCACTCTTATATCCTCCTGCAGTTCCTGGTGTCCCTCGATTCCTGAGTGTGTCAGAGACCACGTCCACCAGCGTGACGCTCCAATGGGCTGCTCCCCTCTCTGCTCTGGGCATGCTCACTGAGTACCGCATCACCGTGCAGCTGCTGTCACCTGACTGCCTGTCCAACACACCCCTTTCTGAAGCCACACACCTCCCAGAGCCGAGCCCTTCCCTGGCTCCAGGCTGTGTGGATCAGGAGGTAATTTTACCTGGATATCTGAATGTAAATGTTGTTGAGCCACTGTGTCGTACATCTGTCTACATGTATATCTGCAGAATACATTTCCTAACATTGAACTCAACATCATATTCATGTTCATGATCTTCCTGGTCAGGTGTTGGTGTCAGTGAATGGTTCTGATGGTGGTGAGGGCAACAGAAGCATCACTCTCCAGTCTCTGGCCAAGTACCGCCTCTACCGCTTCAGAATCACAGCCCTTACTAATGCTGGGCCAGGAGAACACACACCCTGGAGATACACACACACACTGGCTGGGAGTAAGTACACACACCCACGCACGCACGCACACACACATACAGTCACATCCAAAAGGATTGGAACCCTTGACAAAGATGAGCAAAAAAGACTGTGCTATATTGTATGCTCCAAAAAAATGAGAAAAATCGATTATTTTATACTAATACAATGTACTAATACAATGGTGAATGTGCATAAAGATTACATAATTCAGATATGACATAATTGTTTTAGACTACAGTGCGCGACATGGTTCAATTAGCCAATAAATCAGCACAATCTACATTGTTGTTTTTTTCTAATTGCCGGCGTCTTGGAGCTAGAATTAGGATAATGAATATTGTGCTAATGACGATACAAAAAAATATTCAATGTTGAGACCAGTTGAGCCCTGTATAGCACCACAATACACATCAAAATACAATAAACACATTAAACTACACATTAAAACACACATTATTATACACAACAATACACGAAAAGCAAAACATAATCAGTAGGGGAGCGGGTCGAGAGTTTCAAGTTCCTTGGTGTCCACATCACCAACAAACTATCATGGTCCAAACATACCAAGACAGTCGTGAAGAGGCCACAACAAAACCTTTCCCCCCCAGGAGTCAGTTAAGAACAAATTCTTATTTACAATGATGGCCTAGGAATAGTGGGTTAACTGCCTTGTTCAGGGGCAGAACAACAGATTTCTTCCTTGTCAGCTCAGGGATTCAATCTTGCAACCATTTGGTTACTGGCCCAACGCTCTAACCACTAGGCTACCTGCCGCCCACATTTATTCTACAATGTAGAAAATAGTGAAAATAAAGAAAAACCCTTGAATGAGTAGTTGTGTTCAAACCTTTGACTGGTACTGTATATATTTTTTTTTAATTAGCATACAGTCTTATTTTATCATCTTTATCAAGGGTGGCAATAATTCTGGATGTGACTGGAAATACAAATACCTACACACCCAGGCAGTATGTGTATATTTATACCTGTCTCTCCCCTCAGACCCTGATGCCCCTCCCAGCAACCTCTCAATGACCATGTCCTCCAACGGCCTCCGTATCGAATGGCAACTCCCAGATGTGATTACCGGCCCCACTTCCTACCTCATAGACGTAATCTCTGTGAGTACACATGCACACACACACTCAAAGAATAATGAGAAAAAAGGAGTTTCTTACATCTGTATGTTGTGTTGTTGTTCAGCTGGATAGCGAGGGGTTAAACCAGTCTGTAGTGCGCGGCCCAGAGGAGCTGAGGACTGTAGTTGTGTCGAACCTGACTGCGTTCACTCGCTACTCTGTGACCGTGACCGCCTTCACTGGACGACTGGAGAACGCACGGCGGGACGGACAGGCCACTGAGCCCACTGTCATCAGAACAATGGAGGAAGGTGAGGAACCCACACATACAGTAATACAGTAGCTACTTTATTCAACTGCTAGAAGGTAGTTAAGCACTCTCTCTCTCCTCCTCCTCATCCTCCCTCCATCCCTCTCCCCTGCTCCCTCTAGAGCCCAGGGATCCTCCTAAGAACGTGACCCTCCAGGTAATTCCAGAGGAAGTGACCCGTGTGTTTGTGACCTTTGCCCCCCCGGAGGAGCCTAATGGGAATATCAGTTCCTATACGGTGCTGGTCTACCGCCAGGGCCAGCTAGAGATGACCATCAACCGCCTCATCGTGGTCCAAAACGAGAACCGCACCCTGACCGCAGTCATCGACGGGCTGAAGGGAGGCTACAACTATAGTATACGGGTGAGGATCTCACACACACACACACAGGCACAACTACACAAACACATGGTTCACAACTATAATATACTGGTGAGGAACACACACAGTGTCATAGAACAATTGTGCTTTCTGAAAAATTATTCTCACCATTTGAAACACTCCGACCAACTCTCTCTCTTCTCTCACACACAGATTGCAGCGGTAAACGGAGCAGGTTTAAGCCCACCCAGCTCAGAGGTTCAGATCACTACAGGGATCAAAGGTACAGTGCTACATAAACACTACATAACCCATTCATAATCCCTACATAACCCCTTTATAACCCCAACAGCCTTAGAAACTTAGTCATAGGGGGTGTCATATTGTGAATATATGTGTATGCACTACGAACACTTCATGATACAGAAATGTGTGTGTGTGTGTGGGTAGCTCCTGCCAAGCCCACCCAGAGACCCCAGGTGGTGCTGGACCGAGGAGGAGTTGCCATGGTAACTTCCAGAAGCATTATTGTTCGCATGCCAGCCTGTTTCTACAGCAATGACAACGGACCAATCAGCAGCATCCAGGTCATCATGTCTGAATCTGGGGGTACGACATCACACACACACACACACATAAACACACATCTATCACACAGAAAATATATCTTGAACTAAAATATGTAGGAGCCACTGCTATAGGTCTAGTCTGACATCTGTCTGTCTCTCTGTCTCAGTGATGGACAGCATGAACCTGACCAACTGGAAGACAGCATTTCTCTCTCGTTCCGCCCCCTACCTAACAGACAATGGCTTCCCCAACCCACTCTGCGTGAGGGACCGTATGAGCAGGGACACACAAACCAGCAGACTCACTTTCTCACGCATTAGACACAGCATTGTGAGGGACAGGGTTCTGGAACATAGAGACTCAGGGGGGGAGCGCATAGACCACCAGGATGATCATTATGTCATCGGAGAGAAGGACAACTGTCTGACTGAAGAGTACAGTAACACACTCTGTAACGGACCCCTCAAACCAAACACTGTCTACGTGTGAGTATACACAACACAAACATGTAAACACATACACGTGCACATAGATATAAACACATACACACACATACGTACAAAGTTTAATACAGTGCATGTCTTTGTCTGTGTGGCAGGTTTAAGTTCCGAGCCACCAACATCCGGGGCCAGTACACAGACTCTGACTACTCTGAGCATATCAGAACAGCAGGTAAGCACTCCTCTTCTCTCCACAAACATCTTTCCTCTCCGATGATTAAAACGGATTAAACAACACCACTCTCACTCCTTCATTTGAATTTTTTACATTTTAGTCATTTAGTAGAGGCTCTTATCCAGAGCAACTTACTGTTAGTGCATTCATCTTAAGATTACTAGGTGAGACAACCACATATCTCAGTCACAGTAAGTACATTTTTCCTCAATAAAGTAGCAGCAAACTCAGAGCTAGTAAGTTTCAAGTTAATGTCACATGCACAAGTACATGAAACGTATTTCTTGCTCTAAACCCAACAATGCAGGAATCAATAGTAATGCAATACTAAAAGTATCATAAGGTAGAACAAAAACACACAAGAAAAAAGAAGAAGAAGAACACAAGAAAATGTGAAACTATATACAGGGTCAGTTTCAATATCATATTATTTTCAATGTGCAGAGATACTGGACTAATGGAGGTAGATGTGTATAGTCAGTGCTTGACTTTGACTGAAATAGGTTCCTGTCGTGCAGAAAATCTCCCCCCTGCCAGAATCCCACCTCCCCTTCTAATTTCCTTAATTTTGTGGCTAGAGTCAAATACTTTCTGTGACACACATCAGAGTCAAATACTTTCTATAGAACAAACGTCTCGTCAGGATAGGCAACCGAAATTAATAATAAATGTATGTATGTTATATTAAACATAGAGGAGGGAGTCAAATGTTGGGAAGCAATAAACATTTCAGAACAACTATGGCTGAATTATTATCCTTACACTTTGAAACATACTAGTCGAATAAGACATGGGAGAGATGACGAATTTTGGCAAAGAGATTTATTTATAGACTAATACAAAATCAGTAGCGGATTTAGTTACGGGCGACATGGCCAGCCGCCCAGGGCTGCATCTTGCCGGGGGCGGCACCGGGCGCCATGCAAGCTAGACCGCCAAATACACTTGAAACAAATAGCCAAACCGAAAACTGCAGACAAAAATGCTTTCTTCTACTATGTCAGTGAAATGTAGGCTAAACTGACAACGGAGTGAAGAGCAGAAGTCTCAACTAGCAAACAAGTCGCAGCAATGAAGAACGCGAAGAGGGGGAGAATTCTGGCATGGGGGAGATTTTCGGTACAACACCTGTTCTCATTTTGGGTGCCGGTACTGTTTATATTTAGGTGCAGGATCTCCACGATACTTTTGAGCTAATATACTATAAGAGGAACAGGAGCTCAATCAGAGTAAATTATGATTGTATGTGAGTGTGTGGACGTGTGTGTGCTGTAGAGTTAGTATAAATGTGTGTGCATGACATGCGTGTGTTGGAGTGTCAGTGTGCGTGAGTGTGTAGAGTCCTGTGAGTATGCATATACACAGTGCAAAAATAAAAACTAAATGCAAGGGTCAACTCACATAGTCCGTGTAGCCATTATGTTAGCTATGTCTTGTGGCTTGGGAATAGAAGCTCTTCAGGCATCATCTTTACGACTGTGCGTGGTTGAGTGGACCATTTTAAGTCCATAGTGATTTGGACACCGAAGAACTTGAAGCTCTCGACCAGCTCCATTGCAGCCCGTCAATGTAAGTGCAAGTGTTAGTTCACGAAAGGCTTCTTTTTTTCTCTTCCCCTCAACCCCTCCTGTCTGTCAGTGGATGGGTTGTTGACCAGAGATGAACAGATCATTCTGGGAGTTCTCCTCTCCTTCTTCCTGGCCCTGCTGCTCATCCTCATCATCTACGCCTCTGTCAGGTAAACTGGTTACAGCTGATGCCTCTAGTTATGTAGTTTTTTCTTTTTCTATATATCTTTTCTTTTTTTAACTTTTTAAAATTATTATTAACAAATATCAACAAACAAAAGAGGAATAGTCACATGCAAACAAGCATACATACAAATGATTTACATTGCCAGGAATCCTAAACAAACAAATCATATTCATTAATAATACAAGTTTTAAATGCCTTTTTGTTTTTCATTTTAGTTAAAGTAGTGCCATATTGTTTAAATTAATTTATAAAGTGAAAAAAGTTAGGTTTTGAATTAGAACATTTGCATTTGTGAATATGAAATTTACCTAGTATTATTAGCAGTTGAATTAAATATACTACATCTTTACATCTTTATATGTCAGAATTTCTGAAATAAATCATTATATCAAAACCGTTAAAGTACAACCGATCCTATTTTTTTTGTAACAAAATTCTGTATGTCAATAGCAAAAATGTGACTATAAATACAGGCAAAAAACAAATGCAAAATGGTCTCCTTCTCCATTCCACAGAAATCACATTTATAGTCAAAATTCAGCTTGAATCTTTTCAAAACATGTTTCACAGGATAAATTCTATGTAACATTTTAAATGAAACTCCCTTTACCTTGTTACTGATACAATATTTGTTAGCAATTTTCCATGCTTTCCCCCATTGTATATCACCATAGATATTTGACCAAAGGAATCTTGCTGAGGGAATTGTAGTATCACAAACAATATTCCTAATCTGTTTATTACTACATTTATCTTTGATGTTAATTTGCCAAAGAATATATTTTCATGTAAATCTATGTTACTTACATCAACCACAGAGGAATTTAAAAGAGATACAACCCCCCTTGGAATCGCATCAAAAACAATTGCATATTCTTTCGGGGTTATTGGAATTTTAAATGTATCAAGAAATTCCCCATATGAGAGTAGATATCCATCCTCATTCAGTAACTGACCAACCAAAATAATTTTATTCTCAAACCAGTTACGGAAAAAAAGAGACTTACTTTTAAATCATATATCTTATATGTTGTTCCATATAAAGTATCTGTGAGGGGGGAAATTGTGTTTATACGCTAACATCCCAGCTAAAATTGCCTGCTTATGGAATTTGGCCAACTTTACTGGGATTTTATCAACATCAAAATTACATTGAAGCAAACATTCTAAACCACCAACAGAGTCAAATAAATACTTAGGGAAGACATTCCAAATACTGTTCTGGTTCTTAACATACTTCAGAATCCAATTTATTTTAAAAGTATTATTTAGAGTATTGAAATCTAAAACCTCAAGTTTTGTAGTTTAAACCCAGCCAGCCATAGTCAGTTGTGTCAGAGTGATTGACATGTTCCTCATCCAATGACAGGATCCGTCAGCGTCAGAAGGAGGGCGGAACCTACTCTCCCCGGGAGGCGGAGATTATAGAGACCAAGTTTAAACTGGATCAACTGATTGCTGTGGCTGACCTGGAGCTGAAGGAAGAGAAACTACACCGGTCAGTGTGTGTATGCCTGTGTGTGTCTTTTTCTCACACATACACACTCCCTCTCTCTCATTCATACACAACTTCACAAAGGTTTACCCACTAACATTATGCTCACTCTGCCTCTACTACTCTACCTGCATGCCTACAGAATGTGCATGGCTGCTGCTAACACACGCACACACACACACACACACATACACGCACACTACAGTACACACATAAACACACACACCACCACACACAGGCTGTCTGTGCTCTCCACTCTCACTCTAACCCAGGGTTTTCCAAACTCGGTCCCTGGGACCCCAAGGGGTGCCCGTTTTGGGTTTTGCCCCAGCTGACTCAAATGATCAACTAATCATCAAGCTTTGCTCCAACTCCTCTCTCAAACTCTCTCTCCAGGTATTCCTCCTTCTTCTTTAGACGGAAGGAGATATTTGTCATCCAGTAAGTTGTAATGGGCAGTGTGTGTAGCCCTTCAAGTGTGTAGCACTCAGTGTGTGTAGCCCTTGTTATATAGCACTCCATGTGTGTGTTGCTGTGTTGCATTGCTACAGTTGGCAGTGTGTATTGTTGTCTCTCATGGCTTTAGTCTACTGAAGTGCTGTTCAGTGTGCCAGTCTGTCTGTAACTGTAACTACAGTAATGGAAAGTAAAGTCTGCTGTACTCACAGTGTACTGGTGTGACTCATATTGTTCTGTCAACTCTGTTTCAGACTTCTCAGCTACAGAAAGTCTCTCAAGTAAGTCACCTAATGAGTGTGTATGTTGTTCTATGTGTACATTATGTGAGTTTGTTGGGCAATAATAGTTGGATTTGGATTGCTGCCCTGTGAAGGATTTATCTTACCCCCACCTCCTGTTTGTTTGATCTGTTTTTTCATATATGGTTTATGCATTCATGTGTGAGCTGTGCCAAGATTTTCCTCTTGTAGGACAATAAACGTGATTCTGATTATCTCTGTCTCTCAGGCCGGTCAATAAGAAGTCTTTCCTGCAGCATGTAGAAGACCTGTGTGCCAACGAGAACACCAAGTTCCAGGAAGAGTTTGCAGTATGTAACTCTAACCTCTGACCCCTGTGAAAACCTGTGTGTGCGTGTGTGTGTATGTAGATTGACAGCGTTAACCCTGTCTTCTCCAGGAGTTGCCCAAACTGCTGCAGGATCTGGCTACTTCAGACGCTGACCTTCCCTGGAACAGATCCAAGAACCGCTTCACTAACATCAAACCCTGTATGTACACACACACACACACACACACACACACACACACACACACACACACACACACACACAGTGAGCGTAACACACACACACAGCCTAACACATTCTCTCCTCTACAGACAACAACAACCGTGTGAAGCTCTTGTCTGAACCTGGCATGCCTGGATCTGACTACATCAACGCTAGCTTCATCTCAGTGAGTCACACACACACACACAGAGAGAAAAGAGAATACTCATGCTTTCAGAGCTCACATTTCTAAACACCCCAACGTTTGTGTTTACTACAAAACTGGAGACCTGTGACCTACTCTGTTCTGACTATAATATTCTTCCTCTCCCCCTTAGGGTTACCTGTGTCCTAGTGAGTTCATAGCGACCCAGGGTCCTCTCCCCGGCACTGTGGCTGACTTCTGGAGGATGATCTGGGAGACTCGCACACGAACCATCGCTATGCTCACACAGTGCTATGAGAAAGGAAGGGTAAGGACTGGACCAAGGTTTTAGTAGTGTCAGGGTCGTATGTCTGTTTAGATCCGGTCACCAATTTTGTGTGTGTGTGCTGTGTGTGGGTGTGTTTAGATCCGGTGTCACCAGTACTGGCCAGAGGACAATAAGCCGGTGACAGTGTTTGGGGACATCATCATCACCAAGCTGACAGAGGACGTTTATCCTGACTGGACCGTCAGAGCTCTCAAAGTGGAGCGGGTAACACACACACACATACATACAGTGCATTCGGAAAGTATTCCACACACCCTTGACTTTTTTTCACCTTTTGTTAAGTTACAGCCTTCTTCTAAAATGGAATAAATTGTTTATTTCCCTCATCAATCTACACACAATACCCAATAATGACAAAGCAAAGAGAGATTTTTAGAATTTAAATAAGATATATTTTTTAAATAAATTAGCAAAAATGTCAACTGTTTTGGCTTTGTCATTATGGGGTATTGTGTGTGGATTGATGAGGGGGAAAAAAACTAGTTTATCCATTTTAGAATAAGGCTGTAACGTAACAAAATTTGGAAAAAGTCAAGGGGTCTGAATACTCATCGGGACATGGACTCTACAAGGTGTCAAAAGTGTTCCAGAGGGATGCTGGCCCATGTTGACTCCAATGCCCTCCACAGTTGTGTCAAGTTCGCTGGATGTTCTTTGGGTTGTGGACCATTGTTGGTTGATACACTCAGGAAACTATTGAGCGTGAAAAATCTAGCAGCACTGCAGTTCTTGACACAATCAAACCGGTGCACCTGGCACCTGCTGCCATACTTCGTTCAAAGGCATACTTCGTTCAAAGGCACTTCAATATTTTGTCTTGCCGATACAGCCTCTGAATAGCACACATACACAATCCATGTCTCAATTGTCTCAAGGCTTAAAAATCCTACTTTCAATTGTCTCCTCCCCTTCAACTACACTGAAATGGATTTAACAAGTTACATCATTAAGGGAACATAGCTTTCACCTGGATTCACCCGGTCAGTCTGTCATGGAAAGAGCAGGTGTTCCTAATGTTTTGTACAATCAGTGTATATTTGAGTACCTCAGAGTAAACAAGTTCAGAGTTATCCTCTTGACAATAAAATCATTATTCTCTCTCTCCTTCTCTAACTCCCTCGCTCTCTCTCCCTCTGTCACTCCTTCTTCCCCCCCTCTCTCTGTCTCTTCCTTTCTCCCCCTAGCATGGGGACTACATGGTGGTTCACCACTTCAACTACACCTCTTGGCCAGAGCATGGCGTACCAGATTCCAGCACCACACTCATACAGTTTGTTAGAGCCATCAGAGCCAACAGGCATGAGAACACCACTATAGTGGTGCACTGCAGTGCTGGCGTGGGCAGGACAGGAGTGTTTATAACGCTGGATCACCTGATCCAACACGTCAGTGATCACGATTTTGTGGACATCTACGGTCTGGTGGCTGAACTACGCAGTGAGAGGATGTGTATGGTGCAGAACCTGGTGAGAAATATGGATTTATACAACATGTATCATAATATAATGAAATATTCTTACTGTGATATGGATATGATACTTCATAGTATGATCTAGTTTCACCATGTTTTCCTTGTGCATTCAAACCTGCCAGACAGAATCTTAGAGAGTCTGTTCATGCATGTCCCCAGGCCCAGTATATGTTCCTACACCAGAGTACTCTGGATCTGCTGAACAGTAAAGGAAACAGCCAGTCCATCTGGTTCATCAACTACTCTGCTCTGGAGAAGATGGACTCACTGGAAGCTATGGAGGGTGAGCACACACATATACAAGAACACACACTAGCATACACATACGTCATAAACGCACATTTCACATATCTACTTTTTTGTGCTCTTGCAGGTGATGTTGAGCTGGAATGGGAGGAGACTACGATGTAAAGGCTGAGAACTTATCAGTCAACTTCACACCTGATGAACACACACCTATCCCTGGGTCATGGGGCCAAATCCTGGACACACTGACTGTTTGTCAGATGGATTGCTCCACCAGAGATAGAGAAAGAGGAGGGAGAGATGATAGAAAGAGATTGAATTGTGTAGTCCAAACAGAGTAATGTTTCCTCCAGCTTCTTTGGGAACACAAGTTGCCTTTTTTCTGGCAGGAGGGTCAAAACAACACAACAGAAACTTAGTTGTTTACCTGGCCTGAATCATCACACCATTACAGTCCTCGTGGAGTCCTGCATCTTTTGTATAAGTCCACAGGCAGAAAAGAGAGGGATATATATCACACATGGAAGTTTACAGGTATCTTGCAATAGTCATTCCACTGTGTATTTCATTGGATTCTTGTATCATGTTTTTGTATATTAAGTTTTTCAGCCAAATAGTGTTGTCACTGTGTTCATATGTTTGCTTCGCTGTGTTACTACGTTCATATCACGTGTTGCTATGTTTGTCATTGTAATTGGGGGGTTTGAGGTATAATGTATTTGTGGGGTGTTCTTGTGTATTTGATGTATTTTGTTCCACATCTGTGTTTTGGACCAGAAGTAAAATCAACTCCACTACTCACCTACTCTGTCTGTGTGTCTCAGTGAGCTGTTTAGTTTATAAAAATGACACCCCAAAAAGAGTGAAGCAAGAAATACACTGAGAATCTCACTGCCAATAGACTGCTGATACTGTAGGTACTTATCACAGTGGGAGGCCGTTCCTTCTCTTGCTAGAACAAAAGCGGTACCTGCCGCGTGCCGACCCGGTAGCGACAAACCTATGCAATGCTTGTCAGTGGCCAACAGCTTGACTTGGAGCCAATCAGAAAGCACTTGGAGCCAACAAAAAAAATTACTTGGACTTGGAGTGACTTGACTTGGAGCCAACAAAAAAAAAGCTAAATCTGGGGGCCTTCTACAAATATAGAATTGTGACCATAACCAATACGCATGGATATGCATTGCCAAACAACGCTACTGCCACCTTCTGGTTTGGAGTATTTTAACAAGGCTGAGGACTTCCAAAGTCTTTGCTGTGTGAACACAAAAGAGATTGACTGCCGACACTGTTCAGAGGTGCTAAGTCATGTCGGCAGGCAAACCTTTCACACACACAAACAGACAGACAGGACCCAGGGCTCAAGGCAGAGTACAAACTACTTTATTATGTAATTCTCTTCAAACAGAAACCTTTAGAAATATTCCATTAGTAAACACTGTAATTGTTATAAACATGATATCTTAGTAAATACTTAATGTGACGGTGCACAGGTGCTCTCTTCAACAGTGTAAGACATCTCCAAGATGGATGCAGGACAGGCGAGCCAGACTCAGGGTTAGGGTGATATGTTAGGGCTTTAGAACATGCTAAAATGTCTACTATGACTCCTGCTTGTTTTCCACTAAACCATCTAGCTAATGCTAACGCTAGTGTGATCATAGCTACAGTATAGCCCTTTACACAGAGCTCTAATTATGATAATGTGTCATCATCTCTGTGTGTGTCTCTCGTGGTAACAGTGGGGTGCTGTTGCCCCCATAATCTGAAAAACAAATAGATTTCCACCTCTCTGTACAAATACACACATCGGCAGTCCGTCCATTCCTTTTACATTTTATATATATATATACCACCTATATACTGTGCACATATCCAGTATTCCGATATACTCTAATAATATGGTGCAACACGAAGAAGATCAGCCTCAGTGGGTCACCACATGTCACAGCCCTCAGAGAGAGGGGAAGGGAAGGAAGAGATGTAACAACACTCTATAATAATAATAATGAAACATATTCAATATTCTGATAAACATACTTAATAAGTAATTTTGTGGTTTAACACTCTGTGTGTGCATGTGTGTGTACTGTGTGTGTATATACATTCCTATGTGACATGCAGTCCAGTGGAGAACAGGTGAGAATGGGTAATAGTTAACCCTTTAGGGATTCAGAAAGTGAGATTGAATATTCAACAGGACAAATTAGATATAACGTTAGAACATTACCAGTTAATAACATACAATGTTCATGTTATTACTGATCAAACAATAAGTTAGAATGTTGAACAGTTTGTCGTCAGTACTGGTATATTCCTGAGTGTGAGGCTTGGACCAGTGTAGCAAAACCTCAGAGAATAGATCAATGGTATTCGCACACACATGCAAAGAAGCACACACAGACACACCCTTTCACACGCACATACACTGGCAGACCCTCATACTCTCAACACACATGCACACGCAGATATGATAATCAGGGTAGAAGTCAGACATTACGAATAGAAATACAGATTGTAATCATCTATAAGCCAGGAGTTAGGAGAAACAGTCTTCCCTCCCTGCTACTCTGACATACTCACTTCTTCCCTCCCTGCTACTCTGACATACTCACTTCTTCCCTCCCTGCTACTCTGACATACTCACTTCTTCCCTCCCTGCTACTCTGACATACTCACTTCTTCCCTCCCTGCTACTCTGACATACTCACTTCTTCCCTCCCTGCTACTCTGACATACTCACTTCTTCCCTCCCTGCTACTCTGACATACTCACTTCTTCCCTCCCTGCTACTCTGACATACTCACTTCTTCCCTCCCTGCTACTCTGACATACTCACTTCTTCCCTCCCTGCTACTCTGACATACTCACTTCGTCCCTCCCTGCTACTCTGACATACTCACTTCTTCACGATCAAAAGTATTATAAGCATCTCATTATCATATTTTACCACACATCACCAAAACATAGTGTGCTAAAGAGGAGGGCTAAAACCCTAGATGATGTTGATGATGTCATTGAGGTGACCTGTCTCCATGTCCAGACAGCTCCACACATGGAGGAGATCTGTGTGTTCCATCAGCTGTGTGACATAAGGGCAGGGTTAGAGTCAGGGATCAGGGGGTGAGAGGGGGCATCCTAAATCGTTCTTTCTAAAGTCAGGAACAGATATAGATATGTACAGATGACACTGTGTCACAAGAGCTGTACGATTAGAAAATCTCTGTTTAGAAATGTTGTCAAAATGACATCCTATTCAAAAATACACATGAAATCATTAGATTACTTTGATTTTATATTGATTTGAATCCTCTCCATTATCTCCCACTCGCTTTATCGGCTTATTCCCTTTCTCTCAGCCGACTTCCTTCCCGCCCGCTTTCTCTTCCTCCCTTCCTCGTCTCACCTTTTCTCTATCTTTGTCTATGAGTGTTTGTGTTGTGTGTGTTTCACCAATACAGTACATGGCTATTTAACAAAAGGTCAGAGGGTGCATGATACGGTGTGGTAGGGTCAGGGGTGAGGGGTTGATATGTCAGACGAGGCTGCGGGAGCCACTAGAGTTGCGTCTGCGGAGGGGGTGAGGCAGGGTGTGTGAGAGAGGGCAGGGGGAGTCGGGGGGGCAGTACTGGTGGGGGTGGTTGTAGGGGGGAGGAGGGGGAGGCAGAGGGGGCTCAGATCCCTCTCTGACCCGTACTGGCGTGGACATCGCTGATTGGATGAGGCGGTGGTGGGAGGCGGGGCTTCCTTGGTTGAGGAAAGCTTCCATTCTCCCACGGCCGCTCTGGTCCATGACGATCACCTTGACGATCTGCTGGCATTGGATGAGGGTGTCTGGGCGGAACTCTCCGGGGTGGGTGGCACTTAGCATGGCTGGTGCTGCCAGAGCCAGTTGGGTGGAGTCAGGACTGGTCACATGGTAGGTCTGGAGCAGCCTATCAGGGCTGGGCTGGGTCATGTGGTAGGTCTGCAGCAGCCTATTGTGAATTGACACCTAGTTTAGAAACAGCCAGAGAATGGCATGAGGAGTTACCAGCCTGAATGCAGCCTACAGCAGCCCTCTGGTGGGTTAGATACACTGGCAGCATGCAGGCATGCAGGGAGCGAGCGCATGCTAACACACACACCAGCCCAGAGACACACCTGTGTTTGTGTGGAAGGACGTTTCAAGGTCAACATTTGGGCTCCAGTGGGTGGGTGTGAGTTTGCGTGCGTGTGTGGAGGAGGAGGAGTGTGTGTGTGTGGAGAGGGATGAGTGTGTGGGGGGAGATGACACAGAGGGCATGGTGTCTCCCCAATACAGAGATATGCAATGCTAAAGGACTGACTAAGAGTTAGGGGTTGGGGCTGCTAGGTCTGTAGAGAGGGTATTTAGAGCGGAGGAACTGGGCTTGAGTCATACATGTGCATGCA
The DNA here is from genome assembly GCF_016432855.1 of Salvelinus namaycush. Taxonomy (NCBI): domain Eukaryota; kingdom Metazoa; phylum Chordata; class Actinopteri; order Salmoniformes; family Salmonidae; genus Salvelinus; species Salvelinus namaycush. The sequence goes on from NC_052315.1 coordinate 31,733,156, forward strand.
TACACAGACACACACGTACATTAACTCTGAGTCTTGCTATGGAGATGGTTTTCTAGCAAGCCAGCAGGGCTTAGAAAAGCTTATGATGGCTGGCAGGCAGATGTTGTGTTAGCAGGAGGCTAATAGCTAACTCCCTACTAGCAGGAGGCTAATAGCTAATAGATAACCGTGCATTGGCAGGTGGCTAATAGCTAATTACTGGTCTCTGTTAGCAGAAGGCTGATGGCTAAACAGCTGTGTTGCTATGAGGCACACAGAGCTGGAGGGAGCTGAGGAGGGTCTCCCTACTCCTCGCCTGTGTGCATCTTTGCTAACACACATACACTTACCTGAGGCAGAGTGTGTATGTGACTCACCTCCACAGTGTTGTTGCCAGTCTTGTCATACAGATCTTGCTGAGCTGAGGGGAGAAACACACAAGTGACACTCAGAGACACAGCATGATGTGTGGATGCTAGTCGCTAACTTTGTGTTTGTTACCAGTGGGCGATCCTGTGTGTCGACTGAGTGTGTCCATCTGTCCTCCATTGGTGTGGGGGGTGTGAGTCTGCACCCCCTGTTCTCGCTCCAGCTCCCCTACAGACAGCGAGATATGACCATATAATTACATAAAGAGCCTGCTTGTGTGTGCGTGTGGTGTGCGTGCGTGCGTGTGGCGTGCGTGCTTATGCGTGTGTGTGTGTGTGTGTGTGTGGTGTGCATGCGTGCGTATGCGTGTGTGCTCACATTGGATGTGTATCTGCTCCATCTCGTTGACCTCAGTGATGGACTCACGTAGCTCCTCTGTGAAATTCCTGAGCTCCTCTCCGCTGGGGGAGCAGAAACTCACCAGCTGCTTCTTCTCTGAAGAGAACGGACTCAACATGGTGATGCCATGAGCATAGTCTGGACACACACACACACACACAAAAACAGTTAGCTATGTAACTAGAATGGCGATGTCATGGGCATAGTAGGACACTGGACAGACAATGTCACTGCTCATAGTTAGCTATGTATGGAGCAGTACAGTGTAATAGCATAGTATAGTAGTAGTAGTAGTAGTAGTAGTAGTAGTAGTAGAGTAGTAGTAGTACTAGTAGTAGTAGCAGTACTTTTAGAGTAGTAGTAGTAGTAGTAGTAATAATAGTAGAGTAGTGGTAGTAGTACTAGTAGTAGTGGTAGTAGCGGATTAGTAGTAGGAGTAGCAGAGTAGTAGTAGTGGCAGTAGCAGAAGTAGTAGTAGTAGTAGTATAGTAGTAGTAGTAGTAGTAGTAGTAGCAATAGTAGCAGTAGTAGTAGAGTAGTAGTAATAATAGTAGAGTAGTAGTAGTACTAGTAGTAGTATATTAGTAGTACTAGTAGTAGTAATAATAGTAATAGCAGTAGTAGAGTAGTAGTAGTAGTAGTAGTAGTAGTAGTAATAATAATAGTAGAGTAGTAATAATAGTAGTAGCAGAGTAGTAGTAGTAGCAATAGTAGTAGCAGTAGTAGAGTAGTAATAGTAGTAGTAGCAATAGTAGTAGCAGTAATAATAGTAGTAGTAGTAGCAATAGTAGTATCAGTAGTAGAGTAGTAATAATAATAGTAGAGTAGTAGTAGGTGTAGGTGTAGTAGAGTAGTAGTAATAGTAGTAGTAGTAGTAGTAGTAGTAGTAGTAGTAGTAGTAGTAGTAGTAGTAGCAGAAGTAGTAGTAGCAGAGTAGTGGTAGTAGTAGTAGTAGTAATAATACTAATAGTAGAGTAGTAGTAGTAGTAATAGTGGTAGTAATAACAGTAGAGTAGTAGTATTAGTAGTAGTAGTAGTGGTGTAGTAGTAGTGGTAGTAGAGCAGTAGTAGTAGTAGATGTCGTGTAGTAGTAGTAGTAGTAGTAGTAGATTATTAGTAGTAGTAGTAATAGTAATCGTAGTAGCATAGTAGTGGTAGTAGTAGAGTAGTAGTAGTGATAATAATAGTAGAGTAGTAGTAATAGTAATAGTAGTAGCAGTAGTAGTAATAGCGGTAAAGTAGTCTTAGTAGCAGTAGTAATAATAATAGTAGAGTAGAAGTAGTAGAGTAGTAGTAGTAGTAGTAGTAGTAATAGTAATAGTAGTAGCAGAGTAGTGGTAGTAGTAGTAGAGTAGTAGTAGTAGTAGTAGTAATGGTAGTAGCAAAGTAGTGGTGGTAGTAGAGTAGCCGTAGTGATAATAATAGTAGAGTAGAAGTAGTAGAGTAGTAGTAGTACTAGTAGTAATAGTAATAGTAATAGTAGTAGCAGAGTAGTGGTAGTAGTAGTAGAGTAGTAGTAGTGATAATAATAGTAGAGTAGTAGTAGTAGTAACCGTAGTAGCATAGTAGTGGTAGTAGTAGAGTAGTAGTAGTGATAATAATAGTAGAGTAGTAGTAATAGTAATAGTAGTAGCAGTAGTAGTAGTAATAGCGGTAAAGTAGTCTTAGTAGCAGTAGTAATAATAATAGTAGAGTAGAAGTAGTAGAGTAGTAGTAGTAGTAGTAGTAGTAATAGTAATAGTAGTAGCAGAGTAGTGGTAGTAGTAGTAGAGTAGTAGTAGTAGTAGTAGTAATGGTAGTAGCAAAGTAGTGGTGGTAGTAGAGTAGCCGTAGTGATAATAATAGTAGAGTAGAAGTAGTAGAGTAGTAGTAGTAGTAGTAGTAATAGTAATAGTAGTAGCAGAGTAGTGGTAGTAGTAGTAGAGTAGTAGTAGTGATAATAATAGTAGAGTAGTAGTAGTAGTAGTAGTAATCGTAGTAGCATAGTAGTGGTAGTAGTAGAGTAGCCGTAGTGATAATACTAGTAGAGTAGCAGTAGTAGTAGTAGTAATAGTAGTAACGTAGTAGTAGTAGTAGTCGTAGTAGTAGTAGTAGTAATAATAGTAGAGTATAAGTATTAGTAGTAATAGTAGTAGTAGTAGTAGTAGTAAAGTAGTAGTAGTAGTAGTAGTAGTAGTAGTAGTAATAGTAGTAATAGTAGTAGTAGTAGTAGTAGTAAAGTAGTAGTAGTAGTAGTAATAATAGTAGAGTAGAAGTAGTAGAGTAGTAGATTAGTAGTAGTAATAATAATCATAGAGTAGTAGTAGTAGTAAAGTAGTAGTAGTAGTAATAATAGTAGAGTAGAAGTAGTAGAGTAGTAGATTAGTAGTAGTAATAATAATAATAGAGTAGTAGTAGTGATAGTAATATTTGTATTTTTTTTATTAACCTTTATTTAACTAGGCAAGTCAGTTAAGAACAAATTCTTATTTTACAATGACGGCCTATCCCGGCCAAACCCTCCCCTAACCCGGACAACGCTGAGCCAATTGTGCGCCGCCCTATCAGACTCCCGATCACGGCCGGTTGTGATCCAGCCCAGCATTGAACCAGGGTCTGTAGTGACACCTCTAGCACTGAGATGCAGTGCCTTAGACCATTGCACCATTCGGGAGCTACTAGTAGTAGTAGTAGTGTAGTAGTAGTTGTAGTAGTAGTAGCAATAGTAGAGTAGTAGTAGTAGAGTAGTTATAGTAGTAGTAGCAAGTTGTAGTAGTTATAGTAGTTACAATCATTGCTGAAGAGGTGAAACTGCATGCCCAGTAGACCCATGGCTTTACAGAAGGTGTAGGAAGCAGAAGTCTTCTTCTTTGGACACAGCTTCAGGATCTGTGTGAGGAGACAACAGAATGGACATAAGCCATACAGTGAGCGCACACACACACACACACACACACACACACACACACACACACACACACACACACACACACACACACACACACACACACACACACGTATACAACAAGTGGTTCTAATCCTGAATGCTGATTGGTTAAAAGCGCATTCCAGCCGGTGTCTATTCCACAAATTTTCACCGGCTAAATCTATGACTGTCTCATCAGCCCAGCCAGACAATTAAATGAACTTGATCTCCACTTTAAAAAGCATCTAGACTTTATCTCACATTTCTTTTAGACTAACATTTAGTTTTCAACAGCGAACATTTGTATAAACCTTGCTATCTGTCTCTCTGACATTTGCAACATTGTTTCAATATTCAAATTCGATCTCCAACTGTCCCATGGAAATGAACGTGTTGGGGTCGGGAGTCGGGACGAGAGGCAGGAAGCGGTTTCAGCCAGTCGAAATCATGAATCAGCTGGCATCATTTTTATGGATATATACAAAGAAATGTCAATTGAAAAAGGTCAAACGAAACGAAGTGCAGCTAGTTTGCAGTCTATCCAGCTTCAGTTTGAAGTGATTGTGTTACTTGTGCTGTTGGTTAGCTCCTCTGAATAACGTTAGTGTCCTAACAGAGAGTACATTTTCTATGCCAGGCGAAATCGTGCCTCATTAGCTCATTATTATGGATGTATCCAAATAAATATCACTAGAAAACAGCTTAAACAAATGCAGCTACTGTTGTTATTCTGTCTGCACTGTTTGACGTGACTGTAAATTAGCCGTAGTTGGCTAACTATCAAGCAAGCCATAAGAACGTTGCCAGCCAGTATGGCAATGGAACATTTAGAACAGTGGTCACCAACGAGTCGATCTCCAAGCCATTTCTAGTCGATATCCAAGGCATTTCTAGTCGATCGCCAAACATTTCTGTAATAAACCCAACGAAAAAGCCTTTGTGTTCCTAATTAGTTTTATTAGTCTCGCGCTGTTGGTGGTAGGTGCATCCCTGGGCGCCGGGTAGGAAAACTGTTACCATTTCATGTGTCTGAAGGTACAAACTCTGCCTTCCCGGTGGGCCTGGAGAGGAAATCAAGTGCTCTACGCGTACCGCTGGCCAATCAGATTGCTCAGATGACCAACTCTGCAGTAACGTAGGAGGCGTAAAAGAAAGCTACGGCAAAATTGATACTGTGAGATTTCAAAACGTTTAAAACCATGACTAGAGAGACTGTCAACGAATACAGCAAAGAGCTGCTGTTTTTATGAGTGAGTTCATGTTTAAGTTCTCACTCAGCACTTACAACACTTTGTATTCAACACTTTTATAACCCATAAAATGCGCGTTCTTCCTATTTCCACTCAGCGCTACAACAAGCAGTGCAGCAGTAATGAATGAGTAGGAAAGTGTATCTATAGGCTTGCGTTGTTGTTATTATTAGCGGCTTGGGTCATTTTTAATATCAAGGAATATTTAAATTTCTCTGTTCATAGGAGTAACAACATGAATTTCTGCATGAGGCAGAAATAATGCGGTGCGACTCGAGTTTCGCCATCAGCTGGAAGAGTGTCCCTTTTTGGTCAGTGTCAGTGGAGGAAAGGGAGAGCGGAGGGATGTTGAGAGACGGACCCTCAGTCTGCTGCTCCCTCCCTGAGACTGACCATCAGATGCAGCCACCATCAGCCCAGTAAAATAAAAAGCAAATTATTTAAATGTATGTTCACTCAGCTGTGCTTCACAAGTAATAGAACAATGTATCTATTACCGGTGTGATCATATAGCCTACCTCAAGATTTGAAATATAATTTAAAAAAATGTCCTGAATGACAATGCATTGGCAGGTAAATTCAAGCAAAGCCAGTATGCGGTGATAATGTATTGGGCCTTGTCACAATTCCTATGGTGAAATGAAGGAGTCAGGTGCAGAGAGCAGGGTAGTTCCGAGCAAGTGGATATTTATTATTTCAACCAGAAATAATCTATGAGACGGCTACGCCACACAACAAAGGGCGCGTCAAAAAATACAGTCCAACATAAATTAGGACAGAATCCACTATATAAATCACCACCACAAAAAACAGAATAACAAGCCCGCACAAAAGTCGGCGGGCCAACTGGGTTTAAATAACACACTAACCCTAAACACAAAACAGGTGTAACCAATTAGACAAACCTAAATGAAAACAGAAAAGGGGATCGGTGGCAGCTAGTAGGCCGGAGACGACGACCGCCGAGCGCCGCCCGAACGGGAAGAGGCACCATCCTCGGCGGGATTCGTAACCGGCCTACAGCTTACTGCACCAACCTCATTGCTACAGAACTGTTTTAATTGGTTAATGTTGCATAGGCTTACATTTTTTAAGTCATGTTAATAAAAAAATCAGAGCGGTAGATCTCGGCATACATTTTGACTCAGAAAGTGATCTTGACTCAGAAAAGGTTGGTGACCCCTGATTTAGAACGAAAGACTGGGTCGTGTCCATAGAAACAGAACAAAAAGACTGAACAACTGGGTCGCATCTCTGGCAACCGAACCAATAGAACGAACGACCAGCCGGCTTGTTTAGCAACCCTAGATTTGTTTTGGGACTATATCTTGTGGAAGGAAGAAAAGTATGAATAAATTCATCAGAATAACGTTTTTAATGAAAATCATTATTTGATTTTGTTGGTACCGTTGTATAAAAGTGATAATGCCCGAGAAGCCGGTGTTTGGAGGATATATTGGCACGGTTTGCCAGGCCTAACAACACCAGTGCCAATATATCCTCCAAACACCAGCTTCTCGGGCATTATCACATAAATAAACACTAGTCATGCTTTAACGTGTGGGTGTGTGTGTGCATGTGTCCATGTGTGCGCGTGTGTGTGCGCGTGTGTGTTCTCACCAGTATGAGGTCGTTGAAAAGGAACACCTCTCTTTGGGTGTTGGCCAGTTTCTGTTTCAGAGGTTTGTTGAAGTCTGCCACCTCGAACAAACGACAGCAGCAGACCAGCCTACGGTGGGGGACAGACAGGATCTACAGAAAAACACACACACACACACATACAGTTGAAGTCGGAAGTTTACATACACTTAGGTTGGAGTCATTAAAACTCATTTTTTCAACCACTCCACAAATGTCTTGTTAACAAACTATAGTTTTGTCAAGTCGGTTAGGACATCTACTTTGTGCATGACACAAGTATTTTTTCCAACAATTGTTTACAGACAGATTATTTCATTTATAATTCACTGTATCACAATTCCAGTGGTCAGAAGTTTACAAACACTAAGTTGACTGTGCCTTTAAACAGCTTGGGAAATTCCAGAAAATTCTGTCATGGCTTTAGAAGCTTCTGATAGGCTAATTGACATAATTTGAGTCAATTGGAGGTGTACCTGTGGATGTATTTCAAGGCCTACCTTCAAACTCAGTGCCTCTTTGCTTGACATCATGGGAAAATCAAAAGAAATCAGCCAAGACCTCAGAAAAAAAATTGTAGACCTCCACAAGTCTGGTTCATCCTTGGGAGCAATTTCCAAACACCTGAAGGTACCACATTCACCTGTACAAACAATAGTACGCAAGTATAAACACCATGGGACCACGCAGCCGTCATACTGCTCAGGAAGGAGACGCGTTCTGTCTCCTAGAGATGAACGTACTTTGGTGCGAAAAGTGCAAATCAATCCCAGAACAACAGCAAAGGACCTTGTGAAGATGCTGGAGGAAACAGGTACAAAAGTATCTATATCCACAGTAAAACGAGTCCTGTATCGACATAACCTGAAAGGCCGCTCAGCAAGGAAGAAGCAACTGCTCCAAAACCGCCATAAAAAGCCAGACTACGGTTTGCAACTGCACATGGGGACAAAGATTGTACTTTTTGGAGAAATGTCCTGTGGTCTGATGAAACAAAAATAGAAAATGTTTGGCCATAATGACCATCGTTATGGAAAAAGGGGGCACACAAGGGGGAACACAATCCCAACCGTAAAGCACGGGTGTGGCAGCATCATGTTGTGGGGGTGCTTTGCTGCAGGAGAGATTGGTGCACTTCACAAAATAGATGGCATCATGAGGCAGGAAAATTATGTGGATATATTGAAGCAACATCTCAAGACAACCGTCTGGAAGATAAAGCTTGGTCGCAAATGGGTCTTCCAAATGGACAATTACCCCAAGCATACATCCAAAGTTGTGGCAAAATGGCTTAAGGACAACAAAGTCAAGGTATTGGAGTGGCCATCACAAAGCCCTGACCTCAATCCTATAGAAAATTTGTGGGCAGAACTGAAAAAGCGTGTGCGAGCAAGGATGCCTACAAACCTGACTCAGTTACACCAGCTCTGTCAGGAGGAATGGGACAAAATTCACCCAACTTATTGCAGGAAGCTTGTGGAAGGCTACCCGAAATGTTTGACCTAAGTTAAACAATTGAAAGGCAATGCTAACAAATACTAATTGAGTGGATGTAAACTTCTGACCCACTGGGAATGTGATGAAAGAAATAAAAATGTAAATAAATAATTCTCTCTACTATTATTCTGACATTTCACATTCTTAAAATAAAGTGGTGATACTAAATGACCTAAGACAGGGAATTTTTACTCGGATTAAATGTCAGGAATTGTGAAAAACTGAGTTTAAATGTATTTGGCTAAGGTGTATGTAAATTTCCGACTTCAACTGTAAACCATTGGGTAAACACACACACAGACTCCACTCTCTCTATCTCTCTCACTATCTCACACACACACACACACATACACCAATCTCTCTTTCTATCTCTCTCTCAGTCACACAACACACTCACAGTCTTCATGCCCAGTATGGACTGTTCCACACGGCTGACGTAGGTGACGTGGTCTTCGTTGGAGCGTAGCTCCCTCTGCTGGGTCCTCTCATAGATCCCTGTCACCATCTCCCTGGGGATGTCTGCTCCGTCGTCCACTCCTGAGGGAACATGGACACACACTACCAGTCACACACAAGGAACTAGAGAGGGAATTCAGAAAATGAATTGCAAACTGAATTGACTCCATTCCTGGTTCAGGCTCGTTGCAGGACAGGGCAGGAGTGGCTGATGTTAGGATCATCAGGGACCTCAGCCATTCGAGCCACGGCCTGTTCTCCCCATTTCCATCACTCAGATGCGGGCAGTACAGGAGCAGCATGGCTAAAACGAACAGACTGGCTTCTACCCCCAGATCATGAGGCTGCTGAATAGCCACCACTAGTCAGCCCCCCCCACCCACCCTTTTCTGCTTCCCCATTGGACATCCCCCCTCAACAGACATCTACCCTGCCCACAGCCCAATGGACATTTATCATACTGAATAGCCACCACTATTCCTACCATATTATTATTATTTTATTATTAATATTATTGTTTCATTCACACCTGCACTGAGCTTAAGTATTTCACTGTACACTGCAACTACATCTGCGACCCTGTGCTTGTGACAAAATAAAAATCAAATCTATCACCCTGCTGTGGCTGTATCTCACCACTAGAGGGAGATCTTGTGTTGTGTTTCAGTCAAGAGAGATTCAACAGAAGCCTCATCCCCAGTAGAACATTTTATTTATTTATTTATTTTATTTAACTAGGCAAGTCAGTTAAGAACAAATTCTTATTTACAATGACGGCGTACACCGGCAAAACCCGGACGACGCTGGGCCAATTGTGCACCGCCCTATGGGACTCCCAGTCACAGCCAGTTGTGATACAGCCTGGAATCAAACCAGGGTCTGTAGTGATGCCTCTAGCACTGAGATGCAGTGCCTTTGACCGCTGCGCCACTCGGGAGCGGACAGGAGTTAATGATGTTCAGCCCCCAGTCCATCCTCTCTCACCCCCCGATTTGGTGTGTTCTCTAGATTCACCATCCCTGATCCCCCACAATTCAATCTGTCTCCTTCAACCAGCTGTCACTCATTCCATATGAAATTGGTCCTGTGTTGTATTAAAATATACAAAACATGACATAGACTGACCAGGTGAATCCAAGTGAGAGCTATGATCCCTTATTGATGTCACTTGTTAAATCCACTTCAATCAGTGTAGATTAAGGGGAGGAGACAGGTTAGATAAGGATTTTTAAACCTTGAGACAATTGAGACATGGATTGTGTATGTGTGCCATTCAGAGTGTAAATGGGCTAGACAAAATATTTAAGTGCCTTTGAACAGGGTATGTTAGTAGGTGCCAGGCGCACCGGTTTGTGTCAAGAACTGCAACACTGCTATTTTTTTCACGCCCCCAGTTTCCCGTGTGTTTCCGTGTGTTTCCCGTGTGTTTCCGTGTGTTTCCCGTGTGTTTCCCGTGTGTTTCCCGTGTGTTTCCCGTGTGTTTCCCGTGTGTAACTTGACACAACTGTGGGAGTCAATATGGGCCAGCATCCCTGTGGAACGCTTTTGACACCTTGTAGAGTCCATGCCCCGACACAGAGGCTGTTCTGAGGGCGAAAGGGTGTGCAACTCAATATTGGGAAGGTGTTCCTAATGTTTGGTATACTCAGTGTACAAAGCATTGTCTGTGCGCCTGTTCTATAAATAACCGCTCCAGTGTCTCTAGTCTCTAACACCAGGCTCAGAAACGCTGTCATAAATGTTGCAAGACTTCTGCAGTTTATTATACTGAGTCAAACACACACAGGCACACACTGTCCATAAATTACCACTGTGGACTTCAGATTATTTTTATTCTTTCTTCTATCAGTAGGCTCAAAAGAAAAGCAAAAAAGGCAAAAACAAAGACGCAACCCCCCTAACAATCTAGGTACCGTTTAACAAGCTAGGTACCGTTTAACAAGCTAGGTACCGTTTAACAATCTAGGTACCGTTTAACAATCTAGGTACCGTTTAACAATCTAGGTACCGTTTAACAATCTAGGTACCGTTTAACAATCTAGGTACCGTTTAACAAGCTAGGTACCGTTTAACAAGCTAGGTACCGTTTAACAAGCTAGGTACCGTTTAATAAGCTAGGTACCGTTTAACAAGCTAGGTACCGTTTAACAAGCTAGGTACCGTTTAACAAGCTAGGTACCGTTTAACAAGCTAGGTACCGTTTAACAAGCTAGGTACCGTTTAACAAGCTAGGTACCGTTTAACAAGCTAGGTACCGTTTAACAAGCTAGGTACCGTTTAATAAGCTAGGTACCGTTTAACAATCTAGGTACCGTTTAACAAGCTAGGTACCGTTTAACAAGCTAGGTACCGTTTAACAAGCTAGGTACCGTTTAATAAGCTAGGTACCGTTTAATAAGCTAGATACCGTTTAACAAGCTAGGTACTGTTTAACAAGCTAGATACCGTTTAATAAGCTAGGTACCGTTTAATAAGCTAGATACCGTTTAACAAGCTAGATACCGTTTAACAAGCTAGGTACCGTTTAACAAGCTAGGTACCTTTTAATAAGCTAGGTACCGTTTAATAAGCTAGGTACCGTTTAATAAGCTAGGTACCTTTTAATAAGATAGATACCGTTTAACAAGCTAGGTACCGTTTATAGATTTGTGTTTCACACACAAACAACACACAGACAGACAAACACAGACACACATATACAAAGACAGCCAGTCACCTCGTAGGTTGCGTATGAAGTCGTCAAGGCCCATCTTGCGTTGAGGTTTGATGTTAGGGGAATACATATCAGTGTTGAGGAGGACCACAGCAAAGGCCAGGATGAAAATGGTGTCTGGGTTATGGAACTGCTGCACCACCTCGGGATTACACATACAATACCTCTGACTGGAGAGATGGAGAGAGAGAGATGTAAAGAGAGTTGTTATTACACATACAGTATCTCTAACAGGGGGGCAGAGGGAGATATTGAAAAAGAGACAGAGAATGAGATAGTCAAAGAGAGTCAAAGAGAGAGACAGTGAAAGGTACACAAAGACAAAGAGAGTGAAATAATAACAATAATAATTTGGTGGATGCATAAAAGCACTGCCATGAGCTGCCCAGTGACAAGAGCCTACCAGACAAGCTAAATTACTTCTATGCTCGCTTCGAGGCTAGCAACACGGAAGCATGCTGGCCAACTGGCAAGCGTCTTCACTGACATTTTCAACATGTCTGTAATGGCAGTCTAAGTCGTCCTCCTCCTCAGACGAGGAGAGGCGAGAAGGATCTGATGACCAATGTGCAGCGTGGTAATTTTCCATTATTTAATTAACACAAAACAAGACACTATACAAAATGACAAAACAAACTAACCGTCACAGTCCTATCTGGTGCAGAACACAAACACAGAGACAGGAAACAACCACCCACAATCCCCAACACAAAACAAGCCACCTATATATGATTCTCAATCAGGGACAACGATTGACAGCTGTCTCTGATTGAGAACCATATTAGGCTGAACACAGAAACAGACGAACTAGACACACAACATAGAATTCCCACCCAGCTCACGTCCTGACCAACACTAAACAAGCAAAACACATAAGAACTCTGGTCAGGACGTTACAGTACCCCCCTCCTGAGGTGCGGACTCCGAACGCACCCCTAAAACTCAAGAGGAGGGCCTGGGTGGGCATCTGTCCGCGGTGGCGGCTCCGGCGCAGGACGAGGACACCACTCCACCACTGTCTTTGTCCCCCTCCTTAGCGTCCTTTGAGTGGCGACCCTCGCCCACGACCTCGGCCTAAGAATCCTCCCCAAGGCCCCCACATGATTTAGGAGGTAGCTCAGGACAGAGAGGTAGCTCAGGACAGAGAGGTAGCTCAGGACAGAGAGGTAGCTCAGGACAGAGAGGTAGCTCAAGACAGAGAGGTAGCTCAAGACAGAGAGGTAGCTCAAGACAGAGGGGCAACTCCGGACTGAATGGCAGCTCCGGACTGAATGGCAGCTCCGGACTGAATGGCAGCTCCGGACTGAATGGCAGCTCCGGACTGAATGGCAGCTCCGGACTGAGTGGCAGCTCATGACTGTAGGGCGGCTCATGACTGGAGGGCGGCTCATGACTGGAGGGCGGCTCATGACTGGAGGGCGGCTCATGACTGGAGGGCGGCTCATGACTGGAGGGCGGCTCATGACTGGAGGGCGGCTCTGGCAGCTCCTGACTGGCTGGCAGCTCCTGACTGGCTGGCGGCTCTGGCAGCTCCTGACTGGCTGGCGGCTCTGGCAGCTCCTGACTGGCTGGCGGCTCTGGCAGCTCCTGACTGGCTGGCGGCTCTGGCAGCTCCTGACTGGCGGGCGGCTCTGGCAGCTCCTGACTGGCGGACGGCTCTGAAGGCTCGTGGCAGACGGACGGCTCAGATGGCGCTGGGCAGACGGACGGCTCAGATGGCGCTGGGCAGACGGACGGCTCAGATGGCGCTGGGCAGACGGATGGCTCAGATGGCGCTGGGCAGACGGATGGCTCAGATGGCGCTGGGCAGACGGATGGCTCAGATGGCGCTGGGCAGACGAGCAGTGCAGGCGGCGTTGGGCAGGCAGGCAGTACAGACGGTGCTGGGCAGACGAGCAGTGCAGGCGGCGTTGGGCAGACGGCCGACTCTGACCTGCTGAGGCGCACAGTAGGCCTGGTGCGTGGTGCCGGAACTGGAGGTACCGGGCTGAGGGCACGCACCTCAGGGCGAGTGCGGGGAGAAGGAACAGTGCGTACAGGGCTCTGGAGACGCACAGGAGGCTTGGTGCGTGGTGCCGGAACTGGAGGTACTGGGCTGGAGACACGCACCATAGGGAGAGTGCGTGGAGGAGGAACAGGCCTCTGGAGACGCACTGGAAGCCTGGTGCGTGGTGTAGGCACTGGTGGTACTGGGCTGGGGCCACGCACCATAAGGTGAGTGCGGGGTGCTGGAACTGGAGGAAATGGGCTGGGGCGGGAAGGTGGCGCCGGATATACCGGACCGTGCAGGCGTACTGGCTCCCTTGAGCACCGAGCCTGCCCAACCTTACCTGGTTGAATGCTCCCCGTAGCCCGTCCAGTGCGGGGAGGTGGAATAACCCGCACTGGGCTGTGTTGGCGAACCGGGGACACCATGCGTAAGGTTGGTGCCATGTACACCGGCCCGAGGAGACGTACTGGAGGCCAGATATGTAGAGCCGGCTTCATGGCACTTGGCTCAATGCTCAATCTAGCCCGGCCAGTGCGGGGAGGTGGAATAACCCGCACCGGGCTATGCACACGTACCGGAAACACCGTGCGCTCTTCCGCATAACACGGTGTCTGCCCGTACTCCCGCTCTCCACGGTAAGCATGGGAAGTGGGCGCAGGTTTCCTACCTACCTTCGCCACACTACCCTTTAGCCCCCTCCCAAGAAATTTTTGGGGTTTCTTCGCGGGCTTCCAGCCACGCTTCCGTGCTGCCTCCTCATACCACCGCTCCTGGGCTTTAGCTGCCTCCATCTCTTCCCGAGAGCGGCGATATTCTCCAATGTGAGCCCAGTGTCCTTTACCCTCCAGAATTTCCTCCCATGTCCAGGATTCCTGTGTAGTGGGCCGCTGCTGCTCGTACTCACGCTGCTTGGTCCGAGTTTGGTGGGTGGTTCTGTAACGGCAGTCTAAGTCGTCCTCCTCCTCAGACAAGGAGAGGCGAGAAGGATCTGAGGACCAATGTGCAGCGTGGTAATTTTCCATTATTTAATTAACACAAAACAAGACACTATACAAAATGACAAAACAAACTAACCGTCACAGTCCTATCTGGTGCAGAACACAAACACAGAGACAGGAAACAACCACCCACAATCCCCAACACAAAACAAGCCACCTATATATGATTCTCAATCAGGGACAACGATTGACAGCTGTCTCTGATTGAGAACCATATTAGGCTGAACACAGAAACAGACGAACTAGACACACAACATGGAATTCCCACCCAGCTCACGTCCTGACCAACACTAAACAAGCAAAACACATAAGAACTCTGGTCAGGACTTTACAATGTCCCTGACTGAGTCTGTAATACCAACATGTTTCAAGCAGACCACCATAGTCCCTGTGCCCAAGAACACTAAGTTAACCTGCCTAAATGACTACAGACCCGTAGCATTCACGTCTGTAGCCATGAAGTGCTTTGAAAGGCTGGTCATGGCTCACATCAACACCATTATCCCAGAAACCCTAGACCCACTCCAATTTGCATACCGCCCAAACAGATCCACAGATGATGCAATCTCTATTGCAGTCCACACTGCCCTTTCCCACCTGGACAAAAGAAACACATACGTGAGAATGCTATTTATTGACTACAGCTCAGCACCATAGAGCCCTCAAAGCTCATCACTTAGCTAAGGACGCTGGGACTAAGCACCTCCCACTGCAACTGGATCCTGGACTTCCTGACGGGCCGCCCCCAGGTGGGAAGGGTAGGTAACAACACATCTGCCACGCTGATCCTCAACACGGGGGCCATTAGGGGGTGCGTGCTCAGCCCCCTCCTGCACTCCCTGTTCACCCATGACTGCATGGCCAAGCACGACTTCAACACCATCATTAAGTTTGCAGACGACACAACAGTGGTAGGCCTGATCACCAATAACAATGAGACAGCTTATAGGGAGGAGGTCGGAGACCTGGCCGTGTGGGGCCAGGATAACAACCTCTCCCTCAACGTGATGAAGACAAAAGAGATGATTGTGGACTACAGGAAAAGGAGGACCGAGCACACCCCCATTCTCATCGACGGGGCTGTAGTGGAGCAGGTTGAGAGCTTCAAGTTCCTTGGTGTCCACATCACCAACAAACTAACATGGTCCAAGTACACCAAGACAGTCATGAAGAGGACACGACAAAGCCTATTCCCCCTCAGGGGACTGAAAATATTTGGCGTGGGTCCTCAGATCCTCAAAAAGTTCTACAGCTGCACCATCAAGAGCATCCTGACTGGTTGCATCACTGCCTGGTATGGCAACTGCTCGGCCTCTGAGCACAAGGCACTAGAGGGTAGTGCGTACGGCCCAGTACATCACTGTGGCCAAGCTTCCTGCCATCCAGGACCTCTATACCAGGCAGTGTCAGAGGAAGCCCTTAAAAATTGTCAAAGACTCCAGCCACCCTAGTCATAGACTATTGTCTCTGCTACCGCACGGCAAGCGATACTGGAGCGCCAAGTCTAGGTCCAAAAGGCTTCTTAACAGCTTCTAACCCCAAGCCATAAGACTCCTGAACAGCTAATCAAATGGCTACCCAGGACCGCATTTTGAAAACACATCAAACCCCTTGAAAGATTCCACCAACGCTGCCTCAGGAAAATACTTAACATCAGCTGGGAAGACAGACAAACCAACATCAGTGACCTGGGGTGAACCAACTCCTCCAATATAGAAGCCATCGTAATGAGACCAACTCCGATGGGCAGGTCATCTCAAGAGGATGAGCGACTCAAGGCTTCCTAAACAGATCTTCTACTCACAGCTAGAGAAAATAGTTGTATTTTGTAATTTATTTGAAAATACCAACTTTTCAAATACTCGAGGTAGTCGAATATATAGATTCAACTAAAGGCATCTATTGGCATCTATTTTCTCTGATATTCAAATACAGGTTTCAGAAAAACAAATAATATTTGAAGGTATTTGAATATATGCAAGTTATTCGACTGCCAAATAAGTGTTTAACCGACATTTTTCAGAATTGCTTTACATCCTGCATTACATTACTCTTTACATCATTGTCATAGCCTATGATTCTTTAACGGTCATTTTAGATCTTGGTTAATCATTTAAGATGGAAATTGCATTTGATGAACATCAAGGTCTCAAACTTAAGCCGCTCTGAGGGCAAAAGGGGGGCGGGTGCAACTCAATATTAGGAAGGTGTTCCTAATGTTTGGTAAACTCAGTGTATATGGTTCTACACAAATGGCCTAGGACATGAACATATGATAGACACATTTTTATGTACAAAAATATATAATTAATAATAATAATTAACACAGAGTGGTAAATCAACACTGAAAGTGTGGAGTCTGTGGACCCATATAGACACTGGAAAAGTGTTCAATTAACACACTGCTTAGTGTAAAGACTTATTCAAATATTTTCAGTGTTAATTGTCAGTGTTAATTATATACATTTACTATATATTATTATATATATAATTTTACCACCAATAATTTGCAGTGCAGTATAGTATCGCCTCTTATTTATACTTACAGTTCCCTTTTTCTACATTTTGTTACGTTACAGCCTTATTCTAAAATGGATTAAATACTTATCCTCATCAATTTACACACAATACCCCATAATGACAAAGTGAAAACAGCATTGAAGGTTCCCAAGAATACAGTGGCCTCCATCATTCTTAAATGGAAGAAGTTTGGAACCACCAACACTTTTCCTAGAGCTGGCCGCCCGTCCAAACTGAGCAATTGGGGGAGAAGGGCCTTGGTCAGGGAGGTGACCAAGAACCTGATGGTCACTCTGACAGAGCTCCAGAGTTCCTCTGTGGAGATGGGAGAACCTTCCAGAAGGACAACCATCTCTGCAGCACTCCACCAATCAGACCTTTATGGTAGAGTGGCCAGACTGAAGCCACTTATCAGTAAAAGGCACATGACAGCCCCCTTGGAGTTTGCCAAAAGGAACCTAAAGACTCTCAGACAATGAGAAACAAGATTCTCTGGTCTGATGAAAACAAGATTGAACTCTTTGGCCTGTATGCCAAGTGTCACATCTGGAGGAAACTTGGCACCATCCCTACGATGAAGCATGGTGGTGGCAGCATCAGGCTGTGGGGATGTTTTTTAGCGTCAGGAACTGGGAGACTCGTCAGGAACGAGGGAAAGATCAACAGACAAAAGTACAGATAGATCCTTGATGAAAACCTGCGCCAAAGCGCTCAGGACCTCAGACTGGGGTGAAGGTTTACCTTCCAACAGGACAATGACCCTAAGCACACAGCCAAGACAACGCAGGATTGGCTTCGGGAAAAGTCTCTGAATGTCCTTGAGTGACCCAGCCAGAGCCAGGACTTGAACCTGATTAAACATCTCTGGAGAGACCTGAAAATAGCTGTGCAGTGACGCTCCCCATTCAACCTGAGCTTGAGGATCTGCAGAGAAGAATGGTAAAACTCCCCAAATACAGGTGTGCCAAGATTGTAGCGTCACACTCAAGAGGCTATAATCGATGCCAAAGGTGCTTCAACAAAGTACTGAGTAAAGGGTCTGAATACTTATGTAAATGTGATATTTCAGTTTTTTTCTTATATACATTTGTAAAAATGTCTAAAACCCTGTTTTTGCTTTGTCCTTATGGGGTATTGTGTGTAGATTGATGAGGGGGAAGAAACAATTGAATCAATTTTAGAATATGGCTGTAATGAAACAAAATGTGGAAAAAGTCAAGGGGTCTGAATGCATGGTATACTGTACAACAACTAACTGTATTTGGGAAGTACACAGAAATTCTAATTCCAATTATTTTCAATACTTAAAAATGTTTTTATTCCCTTTCTGAATTGACTGGAACTGACTTCAACATTGGTTAGCATACTTGGGATGCAACCATGCCTAGGATTTGACCTCACAACTTCTTGGATGCCAGCAACCTGAATTTCCTGCTTCACCACCAGGTCTGTGGCCATGACAGATATCTGCCCCAGATTTATTGGCTAGAACGCATTTCTGCACTTTGCTAAAAGTTGTCCGGAATCAAGTCAATATACGTGTGACTATCTAACAACACCAACGAAAATGAAGCAGCTCTCTGGGACACTTGACATTAAGACCTAGATTCAATCAGATCAAGCATAAACACGTGATTGGCGACACCTTTTTTGGCGGTTTTGGAGTTGTAACTGCGTTAGACCTGTCAAATCGGTGAGCAGCTGCCTGTGTAATCATTGTCACGAAGCCACACCAGTCCTACTCACGTTCGAATTTCAGAACGAGTGTCACGCCCTGACCTTAGAGAGCCTTTTTTATGTCTCTATTTGGTTTGGTCAGGGTGTGATTTGGGTGGGCATTCTATGTTCTTTATTTCTATGATTTGTGTTTCTATGTTTTGGCCGGGTATGGTTCTCAATCAAGGGACATCTGTCTATCGTTGTCTCTGATTGGGAATCATACTTAGGCAGCCTGTTTTGCCACCTTAGGTGGTGGGATGTTGTTTTTGTTAGCTCTGTGTATCCTTCAAGACGTTACGTTCGTTGTTCTTTTGTTGTTTTGTTTGGTGTTTTTTTTTTTTTTTAAGAAGCAAGAACACGTACCACGCTGCACCATGGTATTCTTCCGACGAGCGTGACAACGAGAAAGTGTAGGCTACTCTATATAGAAATAATGACACTCAAATGTAAAATCATTAAACAAAATAGTGAGGATTTCTATCAGCCTAATTGAGGTATAGATTACATATCATATTCCGGTGTTACAACTAGTAAACATGTAAGTCCTGGTATACTTCCAGGAGATACTTGTGGATTTGACAGCTCTAATGCAGTTCCACTGTCACGGATCCCTCCGGAACATTCATTACGCACACCTGTCCCCTGTTCCCACTGATTAGTACTTGTATAAGTGTGCCCTTTGGTTTCCATTGGGCTGTCGTTTATTGTTACAATGTCCGTTGGTGCCTGTGAGTACCTGTGCTGTGTGTTTTGGCTTTCGTGCCCTTGTGGATTGCGCAGATGATTATGGGTCTCGTCCTGTGGGTTAATCATTGTGCGCGTGTGTTATTTATTCAATGTACTCCTCGCTCTTTTGTTTTGGGTTTCTACCCTGTGTTTTGTTACTTGTTTGTTTGGTCTTCGTCCCCATGCCTTTACACGGCACGCCGTAATAAAAAAAACTATTACGCATTCCTGCGTCTGTCTCCTGATCCTTCATGCCAACGTGACATCCACCACCGAAACAACCGCTATGCAGGTGTTTGTTAGTGCAGATCTGATAGGGCTAGATTCTAAGTGTGCATAAAAAAACTGAGCTAATATGGCTTACTTGCTTAAACAAATGTGGTTTCTGCTGACAATTGAGATGTACAAACTGTCATAAGGGGATGACGAGCGGATGAGAGGCAATCTGTTATTTAGATTGAGACTTTAATGAGTGAACTAGGACGGACGTGGTCAATATAACTATTTGTTTAGCACTTTTGAAATGTACAGCGACAGATTACAGAACATGGGCCGGTCTTACAGTATTCTCCCAAGTCAGAACCGTGGATAAATAAAGGGGGCATATAAGCATACAATGAAAGCTCTTACAATATTTGAAGATGACATTTCTCTAAAACAGGCTATAGGCTACATGTGCACCACCAACAGCTAACAGCTTACTACACAACATACAGCTAGTATTACTTTCTTAGCTACAGTATACATATATCCCTGGCATATTACATCATTTATGCAGCAGCATACAAGACATTTTTGGACTCACCTTTTTGTGCTGTGCCCACTTGAACAGGAAGGTGGCGCGGCGGTCCTTCGTAGGAAAATTTTGTCATCAAACTTTATCGTCAAAGTCTGTCATTCTCTGGATTTATGGTGCTTTCAAGACAACTGGGAACACGTAAAAAAACAAGGTTGAATCATGATGACATCAGTGATCTTCAGGTTGGAGCTCTAGAAAGAGGCGACTTGCAATTCCAAGTTGGATGACCATTCAAAACATATTTTCCCAGTCGGAGCTTGTTTTTTTCCAAGTTCCCAATTGTCTTGAACGCACTGAAGGCAGATTTCCCAGTTCTGAGTTTCCAGTTGTTTTGAGCACGGCAGAAGTCATGCTGGATTGACAGCATTGCCAATGTTGAATGTTAATCCTTTTAAGCTTGGAAAAGACACCCTTAAACCCAGATTTGGGACCACACACCCACTCCACTGAATAGCAGGCTAGTGATTGCTTTGCAATGCTTGCAGTTAGCCACTGATTCCTTCCAAACCACTCATTGTTGAATTTGCGATTTCCAACTTGTTGTGTAATGTTTTTGTCCAATGGCCGATGAGCATCGATACGTTTTATCTATAATTTTTCTTCATTATTTATCTTCATATGACAAGGATTGAAAAGGATTTGCCAGTAGATTGTCGACTTCATACATGTTGATGAATGCTAGCTTGCTATCAAAGCTACTGTAGATATGTGATTTGACTCAATTTTATCTGTGGCCAATGACCTTGAGCCTTCTTGGATGGGCACTTCTAATGTAACTCTATGGCAGCACCCAAAGGGTTCGAATTCTCGAGCTCTACCCTTAGATTTTTCAAGGCGTAGTTTCCCCACGAGTGACAGAACATTGAAACAATCATGGCGCAACTAGAAAACATTACCAACGTTCCGTATTTTCCGCTGGCTGCCCCACAACCACAGAATGCACTGAGTTAGGCTGAAACACCTGCAGTTTGGAGCTGCCTTACAAAATGTGGCTTTATTAATCATTTTTGTTAATTTTTTTACCTTGTTTGCAAACTGATATGTGACATGTATTAATGCCAAAATAACAGGTACCACTGCTTCACATGTTGTCACATATTGCTTCACATGGTTGTCACATGTTATCACATTAACTTCACATTAAATCACATTAAATGAGATCTCACAAGATCACGTGCTCGCTCACATGATCACATGAGAAATTAATGTGTTTATCCGTAAAGGAATACCTCCGTTAAAATGACTTCTTATGTCACCCTTATGACAGATGACATAACATCTGTTACCTAACAGACCTGTAATAGCATGTCTACCCTACTACCCCCTCCCAGTTCTGTATTATGTCATCCTTGAGCTGTTCTTGTCTAATGATTTTCTGTATTATGTCATTCTGTATTATGTTTCATGTTTTGTGTGGACCCCAGGAAGAGTAGCTGCTGAATGGAGATCCTAATAAAATACCAATACCAAAGACCCTAATCCAGGATGTAGGACACTTCTTGTTTTAGACCTGGGAGAACACTCGGTAGGTGGAATTGAGCTAACCTCTGATATTGATAGATTATCTCAGCTGCTGAGGTTATTAGTAGTTAGGTCAAATGTGGTGCTACGTTGGAACCTGCTGTTCATGGCACTCAAGAACTAGAGTGCCTAACCCTGGAGTAACCCTGATTGACTGATCAGTTTAAGGGTGTGATGTGATTGGTTGATGGGTCTGACCTGAAAGCTTCAATGAGTCTCTCCACCTTCTGGGCCTCTCCCTGGACTCTGATGTGAGACTGGAACTTCCTCAGAGCCTCATCCAGCTCCATCCCAGAGAAGTCCATCTCATCCACCACACAGCTAGAGAGACAGAGGGGGAGGAGAGGTTAGTTGCGTATGTCTCGCTCATGTCACTGTTGACGTCATTGGTGTGTGTGTGTGTGTGTGTGTGTGTGTGTGTGTGTGT
Source organism: Salvelinus namaycush (assembly GCF_016432855.1). Taxonomy (NCBI): domain Eukaryota; kingdom Metazoa; phylum Chordata; class Actinopteri; order Salmoniformes; family Salmonidae; genus Salvelinus; species Salvelinus namaycush. Next base: position 31,755,062 of record NC_052315.1, read on the forward strand.
GTGTGTGTGTGTGTGTGTGTGTGTGTGTGTGTGTGTGTGTGTGTGTGTGTGTGTGTGTGTGTGTGTGTGTGTACGAGGGTGAGTGTATAACTGCTCTTGGTGGTTTTTTTCTTCCTTTTTTAGTCATAGTTTCATTACAGAACCACTGACCTGGAAAACATATACACACACACACAAATATGCTTACACACTTAACAAATGCAAATATACAGTACATATTCCGTCCAATGGATAAGGGCAAAGAAAGCTGTGTGAGACAGAGAGAGAGAGATAGAGGGGGAGTAGAGAGAAAAGAAGAGAGAGAAGGGCGAGAGATGTAGAGAAAAACATTGTGCTGAGTGCTGTGACCTATTTTTTCTCAAAGCAAAACACACTCTCTCCTGGCTCTCTCTGCAGTATGAGAGCATGCATCCATGTGTGTGTGTGTGTGTGTGTGTGTGTGTGTGTGTGTGTGTGTGTGTGTGTGTGTGTGTGTGTGTGTGTGTGTGTGTGTGTGTGTGTGTGTGTGTGTGTGTGTGTGTGTGTGTGTGTGTGTGTGTGTGTGTGTGTGTGTGTGTATACAGTGGGGTCTGGAATTATTGGATCCCTTGATAAAGATCAGCAAAAAGACTGTATAAAATAAATAATACAAATACTATGCTATATTGTATGCTCAAACTACATATACTGTACTAATACAATTGCTCAGAGAAAGAGATTTTGTTTAACAAGTAATACAAAACTCTCAGAAAGCTAGAGGTCAACATTTTCTGCAAATGCAATGTTATTTTGAAAGCCAAACCCACCATTGTTGAGCGATGCCTAAGAGCTCTACCTTCATGTCAACTGACCAAAGTTTGGAGGTTTGCTGAACGGAACGTCACTTGGATTGGAACCAGTGCTCGGTCATATGACATGAAAATAGAGGTCTTTGGCCGTGCACACCAGCAGTGGGTTTGGCCTTCGAAAGAGCAATGCATATGCAGAAAATACCTTATCCCTACTGTAAAATCTGATGGTGGATCTGTGATGTTATGGGGAAAATTTGCTTCCACTAGTCCTGGGTCTTCCAGCAGGACAATAACCCCAAGCACACATCAAAATCCACAAAGAAATTGTTAATTGACCACAAAATCAACATCACACTCAAGACATGAACCCCGTTAAAAACCTCTGGTTTGAATTGAATAGGGCAGTCCATAAGCGCAGACGAAGGATGTCAAGGATCTGGAAATATTCTGTATGGAGGGATGACCTAATATCCCTCACAATGTGTTCTCCAATCTCATAAAACATTTTAGAAAAAGGCTCAGTGTCATTATCCAATATTTATTTTAAAAAAAATGTGTATTACTTGTTAAACAAAATCACTTTCTCTGAGCAATTTTATTAGTATAAAATGAAAATTAAATTGAGCATACAATATTTTTGGAGCATACAATCAGTGGTGTAAAGTAATTAAGTAAAATTACTTCAAGTACTACTTAAGTTGTTTTTTGGGGTATCTGTAATTTTGACAACTTTTACTTTTACTTCACTACATTCCGAAATAAAATAATGTACTTTTTACTCCATACATTTTCCCTGACACCCAAAAGTACTCTTTACATTTTGAATGCTTAACAGGACAGGAAAATGGTCCAATTCACCCACTTATCAAGAGAACGTCCCAGGTCAACCCTTGTGCCTCTGATCTGGCGGACTCATAGCACACATGCTTTGTTTGTTAATTATGTCTGAGTGTTGGAGTGTGCCCCTGGCTATCCATAAATAAATAAATAAATAAATAAAACAAGAAAATGGTGCTGTCTGGTTTGCTTAATGTAAGGCATTTTAAATGATTCATACTTTTACTTTTGATACTTAAGTATATTTAAAATCAAATACTTTTAGACTTTTACTCAAGTAGAATTTTACTGGGTGACTTTCAATTTTTACTTTTTCATTTTCTATTAAGGTATCTTTACTTATACTCAAGTATGACGATTGGGTACTTTTTCCAGCACTGCATACAATATACAGTAGCTCAGTATTTGTATTATTTATTTTATACAGTCTTTTTTGCTCATCTTTATCAAGGGATCCAATCATTCCGGACCCTAACGTATGTGTAAAACATATTGTATATGCCGTATGCATGCATTCAAGTGTGTATGTGTGGTTATCTGTGCGTGTGTGTGTGCTATATTTTGTGTGTGGACTCACTCCAGGACGTCTCTGTTGAAGAGCAGCTTACTGTTCCCAAGGAACTCTCCAATCATCTGTCGGCTCAGGCCCTTCCTCTGTAGCAGGAAGTGGGCCACGCCCATGGGCGTGTCTGGGACAAAACCACGCGTGATCAGGAAGTGGATGCCTCGCTCTGGGTTCCTACAGCAGAGATAGACAGCACAATATCGGTGTATGCATGTGTGTGTGGGTGGATGTGGATAGGACCGTAAAGTAACAGGCAACTCTCTCAGCGATACACTTTAGCTAATTTACATTAACTACAGGCTGCTGGCCAACAGTATGTACCACTATATATAGAGAACACCTCTCTCTCTCTCTCTCTCTCTCTCTCTCTCTCCCTTTTCCCTCTACCCCTCTCTAGACCAGATACCTGTTCTGTGAATAATTCTGTGAGTAGCTAAAGGACAATTCGACCCTGTGTGTGTCCGGGAATTGAATTGAGAATGCCTCAAATTCCAATTCAATTCTTAAATTTGAATTGAAGTAGTAAACAGGATGCAGAATTGCAATTTTAATTTTAATTAAAGGAAATAGAATTGAATTCAGTGAAATTAAATACAATTCAAATGCCTCTTCTATTTTAGGTATAATCTATACAAATATACATCTTGTACATAAAACATCAAACATGTCGTTATATACATGCATATAAAATATTGTTGAAGCAATTGATTTTCAGCACTAACTCTTAAAAGGATTGATCAAGGAAAACAAACCCACTGGGCACAGACGTCAATTCAACGTCTACTCCACGTTGGTTCAACGTAATTTCATTTAAATGACATGGAAACAACGTTGAGTCAACCATTGTGTGCCCATGGGAAACCTCTATGTAAATATTATAGGTTATCATATTTCATTAATCCCTTACATTTGGTTTAATATGGGGGAAATACTAATTTTCCCAGAATGCACTAGTTTGACCATCAAGTTCACCCTTAAAAAAACAAGCCACACAAATGAAATGGTTGGTTGAAATATAATTGGCTATTCTAAGCACTAAGGTTAAAAGAGTACATGAACAAGAGTACATTGTTTCCAGAGAATGACATATTCTTTGGTATCTGGAAGTTTGACCTTTCAGATTAAATTAAAAATTGAAAGGAATTTCTTTGAATTGTACTGAATTAAATTCTACTTCCTGTCACTCAAACTCAAATTCTACATCCTGTGGGTTGTGGCCAATTCAATTAAAATTTCAAATCATGAGTTGAATGGAAGTCAATTCCAAAATTCGGAATAGAGCACAACCCTGGTATGAGGTATATAAAGTCTGTATTTGCGTGCATATGTGTGTGTGTGTGTGTGTGTGTGTGTGTGTGTGTGTGTGTGTGTGTGTGTGTGTGTGTGTGTGTGTGTGTGTGCACTCACACGTTGAAGAGGTTGAGTCCAATGCGATAGAGTCGTTTGCGATGCGTGTCAGTGGAGAGTGTGGGGGATCGGCAGGAGGTAGGGTCCTGGCAGCGGTCTCTAGGCAGAGAGAGGACCAGGGCCTGGAGAGCCTCAGAGGTGGGGTCCCTGGTTGACTGGGACCCTGGCTGGGACTGTGGGTGATGAGCCTTGGGGTATGTGGAGTACTGGGGGTACTGGGAATAGGAGGACTGAGTGGTATACTGGTTATACTGGGCTGAGGTAGAGGTGGAGGTGGAACTGAGTCTCTCTGAGACACTCTGCCCCCCCATCTCTCCCCCCTGCCCTGTCACAGTTGACCCCCTTCTCGACCCTCCTCCCTCCAACAACTCCTCACTGGGAGGGGGGGCAGGAAACTCCTCCTCACCCCTCAGCTGGGAGGTTGTTGATTGAGTCCTCACCCCTCCTGCCCTCTCTCCCCCGTCCACTGAGACTTGCCTGCTCCCTCCCGCTCCTGCCCCTGTGTTGCCGTGGGTAGCAGTGGTTGTGGAGGTGGTAGTCGTGGAGACAGTGTAGTTGTTGGTGTCGATGTGAACCGTGACGTCTCTGAAGGCCATGAGCAGGGAGCTGGCACTGCGAGGCATACAGGCACTCTGTGCAGCCATCCGAAACGCCCTGGGGTCCATCAGCAGCCCCCCTGTCCCCCCTTCAACCCCCTCCGACAGGCTCCACCCACGCAGGGCCTCGTCTATCGAATGGGCCAGTGAGCGTACCTGGAATAAGAATCATAATACGAGTCATTGGAACACCTGTAAGTTTTATGATGCTACGCTAGGCTTACTGATGCTAGACTACGCTAGGCTAAAGTGTTACATATAAAGCCCACCTGCTCTGAGAAGCAGTCCTCCAGCTGTGTAAGCGAGGGCCCGGGGCCCGGGACTGTGGCGGGGGAGGGGGGCAGGGAGGTGGAGCGTGAAGGGGGTGGTGGGGGTGTTTTGGGGCGCAGGGGGGGTCTCCCGGTCTCTAACAGGAAGCTGTGTCGCTGGGTGGGTTTTTGGTTCCGGCTGGGGTTGGGCCGCCGCAGGGAGATGCGGCGTGGCAACTTGCTCTCTGACAGAGAGTTCCGGATCTTCTGGAAGTTCTTACTGAGCTGGTACTGACGGAATGCCATCTGAATACAACACGCAGCGCGCCGCGACACCAGGTGACCAGCGTACCTCTGTTCCAACTCCTCTATCTACAAACAGAGAGGGAGAGAGAGGAAAGAGGAGAACAGAGAAAAATATTGTTTGTAAGGTTTTGGGGGGGAGGGATATTGTAGTCACAGAGCAATGCTACAAGCCTCCATTTGTTAAACTGGATATTTCTCAAAAATAAAAGGATAGCAGGACAAGCTCTCCTCTCCTAAAACAGTACAACAGACTCCAATCCCTCTACATCACAGACACCAATCACTACATCACTGTGTTTCAGGGAAACAGAAGTCAAAAAGAAAGCTAATTTATTAAGACATTCTTCTTAATTTGATCACCCTGTTGCATGACAACATTCCTGCAATGCAGGAGATTTAAAAGGTTTAAAAAGGCTTTTGAAGTTTGCCATTTCCACTTAAACATTTCAGACTTGATTTTCCCGTACGAAAAATGTATCCACCCCTACAAAAATGCCCAATAATTACAATCCACATAATACTTCACATTTCCTGTGGCTGCAGGAGTATTTTCCAGCTGTAGCAAACTGGCACAAATTAAGATCCTACATCTCTATTCAGCAAGCAATCCCCTTTAATTTCCTCTGAGACTCAGAGAGAGGGGGAGTGGGAAGGAGATGCAGAAAAGGGGAGAGAGAGAGAGAGAGAGAGAGAAAGAAACACACACAGGCAGCAGCATGCTCCATTTCTGCCGGCCTGCCGGCCTGTATCCCACTGCACACACACCTGTTTGGTCTTGTTCTCCAGGGCAAGTTCGTAGTCGCTGGGTCCTTCTCTCCGAGCCACACCCCCCGACCCCTCTCCTTCCTGTCCGCTGGAGGAATTCCCGCCCTCCAGACTCAGCAGCTGCCGATCACTATGGAAACAACAACACTCACCTTCAACCCCTGGGAAAACGTGTTTATGTACACTACCGTTCAAAAGTTTGGGGTCACTGCATTTCGCTACACTCGCATTAACATCTGCTAACCATGTGTATGTGACAAATACAATTTGATTTGATTTGAGGAGTGATGGTTGCTGATAATGGGCCTCTGTACGCCTATGTAGATATTCCATTAAAAAAATCTGCCGTTTCCAGCTACAATAGTCATTTACAACATGAACAATGTCTACACTGTATTTCTGATCAATTTGATGTTATTTTAATGGACTTTTTTTTTTGCTTTTCTTTCAAAAACAAGGACATTTCTAAGTGACCCCAAACTTTTGAACAGTAGCGTATGTATGTATGTGTGTGTATGTGTGTATGTCCTTTACTTATCTTTCTTAGTCTTTCAGTTGTTATATAAGCCAGCTCTAACACCACAGCTACTGTATAAAAGCAAAGACTGCTCATGCTTAAATAATGACTACATCAATAATGTTCCTCTCTTGTTCTGCTATTCAGCTAACACAGCCTGACACACTGTGTGTGTGTGTGTGCGTGTGTGAGTTTGGCGCATGCTGGAGGCTGCATTTTATTAAGACTCTATTAAAAACACCACCATGCCTCAGCACTGCATCAGAATACATCAAAGTACATTCAAATGTATTTAAGGCTTTAACAGACAAGTAGATATGGACAGTAATGGCTCTTTAATAGTACTCCTGCTTCACGCACACACACACACACACACACACACACACACACACACACACACACACACTGTTTTTTCCGCCTCCTCCTCTGTCACAGTGAAAGAGAAATTAACATCTGTCATCTCACATCACTCAAGAGCCGCACAGAGACCTACAGCCAGAGGACACACAAACACACCTGCACATACACAAACAGACACGCACAATTCTATCTAAAATACGATGGAGCGATGACCCCCATCTTATTTTAGATAGATAATATGCAACAGTATTGTAGTAGGCCGTCTCGAGCCCGGTCTTGAGACCACATATTTAGTGTCTCGGTCTTGTCTCGGTGTCGGGTATATTTTTACTCGGCCTTGACTCAGTCTTGGATGACCCCCATCTTATTTTAGATAGATAATATGCAACAGTATTGTAGTAGGCCGTCTCGAGCCCGGTCTTGAGACCACATATTTAGTGTCTCGGTCTTGTCTCGGTGTCGGGTATATTTTTACTCGGCCTTGACTCAGTCTTGGATGACCCCCATCTTATTTTAGATAGATAATATGCAACAGTATTGTAGTAGGCCGTCTCGAGCCCGGTCTTGAGACCACATATTTAGTGTCTCGGTCTCGTCTCGGTGTCGGGTATATTTTTACTCGGCATTGACTCAGTCTTGGACAATGAGGACTCGTAATTTCTTCCTGAGACTAGCCGAGACCATAACTATCAGCTCACATTCAGTCAGAGCATAAAGCCAACAAGCTCTCACAGTCTCACTGCATAAATAAACGTTAATACACATTCCCCAAACGTCAAATTTGATGTTCCTCCTGCTGCTCTGCATTATTCCTCCTGCTGCTCTGTATCGTTCCTCCTGCTGCTCTGTATCGTTCCTCCTGCTTCTCTATATCGTTCCTCCTGCTTCTCTATATCGTTCCTCCTGCTTCTCTATATCGTTCCTCCTGCTTCTCTATATCGTTCCTCCTGCTTCTCTATATCGTTCCTCCTCCTGCACTGTATCGTTCCATTTATCGAAACATCAAATTTTGAAGTTAAGGGTTAAGTTTATGCACTCATTCCGAATGGTTAAGGTAAGGGTTAAGGTTTGGGATAGGGTTAAAACATTAAGGTTAGGCACTCATCAACACCCTATCAAAACCCAAGTCTACTTGATGGTAATAGCGATCACTGTTACCCTTAGTGGCTGGTTTTGAAGACATTTCCCAACCTCCTCAGGACATGGATAAACGTCCAATTTCGACATCAATCTTGAACAATCTCCCTGCATAAAACCACTTCGCCAGGCCAAATATCCACACTCATTTCATGACACATTCATTTATTATCGCCTATTGAAACCTGTGCTTCCTACTTTACTGGTAACATTACTGTCATTTTCTTTAATTGAAAAATACCCTCAAACTTTGTCATGCTCATCAGAATTTCCTTGGCAGGGAAGAGTGGGAGAAATTGGCTATAGGGGAGTGGGGGAAATTGGCTATAGGGGAGTGGGGGAAATTGTTTGAAAATTTGGCGCTCACTATTAGTAAGGGGAGACCGGGGGAAGTTGAAACATATTTTGTATTTTGAGCTATTATCGACCTGTTTGGGTTCGTGATCATTTGTAGAGTGGCTCTCTATTTGCCCTCAGCATGCATTTTTTCACCATTCTAAATGTTTAAAGAATCCATTATGTTCTTCTGAAACATGAACACAGAACATTTTGAACTCTTATGGTGGCTATTTGACACAAGTATAATCACGGTCTTGAATTGGACTCGCATTTCTTTGGTCTCGGCCTTGACTCAGTCTTGGACCTCACGCCCCACTCGCAGTCTCGGTCTTAACTCGGTATCCCCCCCGGTTTTGGTCTTGACTTCTCTACTCCCAGTTCATAGACATAAAATGTAATGACAACATTGCTCTGCTCCCTCCAACCTCTTCAGGGCTAGAGGTTGAATCAGTCACTGGCAGCACTTTCACTACCACGCAACCACACACAGACAGAGAAGGAGTCTGATGGCATTTGTGTAGTGTGTGGACATGGCTTGAGCAGCACACACAAACACATACAGACAAACTAAAGGGAGTTCCACAGGGGCACAATCACAGAGCCATTAGATAGCCCCTCAGAGAATCAGTAATGGCACTGCAGGGTAGACTGGAGAGAGGGAAGATGAAATGAGAAAGAAAGAAAAAAAGTAAGAAAGAGAGAGAGAAAAAAAGGTGGGCAGAATAAGAAAAGAAGACAGCTAAAAAACTGAGAAAGTCACAGAGGAAGAGGCAGAGAAAAAGAGATCGCGATGGAGTGATTTCAGAGTTCAGATTTCAACCTTACCTGGAGGAGCCAGTGGGAGCAGCCTCTGGGGCAGGACAGCAGAACTGATGTAGTATTGTCTGACTCCTGTAGAGGAAGAGAGGGAGAGGAGAGGAGAGGGGGCAGAGGAGATAGGAGTGTGGTGAGAAGGGGAGAGGTGGGTGGGACAAGAAGGGGCAAAGAGTTGGTAAGAGTTATTTTACTCTTATGGTATTAGCGCAGAGTTGAATCAGAACCAAACTCTCTCAACACACACAAACCTTATTAACTACATCAAAATAATTCAGACATCAGACATATCTGTTGTTTTAGTAAGATTTAACAAGTACAGCTGGTTACTCAGATGGCTACCCTCTCTCTTTATCTCTCTCGCTCCCTCTCACACACACACACACACACACACACACACACACACACACACACACACACACACACACACACACACACACACACACACACACACACAGTTTTTTCCGCCTCCTCCTCTGTCACAGTGAAAGAGAAATTAACATCTGATACAAGTAACAAAACACTGATAGACCAGGACAGTCACACAATAAAAAAATATACGATATACAGTACAAACAATACAACTAAAAATAATCTGATTTTGTTTTGTTTTAAAGTGTCACATGCTTCGTAGACAACAGGTGTAGAACAACAGTGAAATGCTTACTTAAGGGTCCTTTTCCAACAATGCAGAGTTAATGATATTTTTTATGTTTAGGGTTACAATTAGAGTTACAATTAAGGTTAGGGTTAGGGGTTACGATTAGGTTTAGAGTTAGGAGTTAAGGTTAGGTACAGTTTTAGGCTTAGGGTTAGGGATTTGGAGTTAAGTTTAGGCTAAGGGTTAAGGTAAGGGTTATGGTTAGGTTAAGGGTTAAGGTTAGGTTTAGGGTGTGTGTGCATATGTAGTGTGTGTGTGTGTGTGTGTGTGTGTGTGTGTGTGTGTGTGTGTGTGTGTGTGTGTGTGTGTGTGTGTGTGTGTGTGTGTGTGTGTGTGTGTGTGTGTGAATGTTAGGGTAAAGTCCAGTGTGTGTGCAAAGAGTCAGTGCAAGAGAGTTTGTGCAAAAAAGGGTAAATGCAGGTAGTCCGGGTAGCCATTTGATTAGCTATTTAGAAGTGTTGTTAAGAATTCTTATGACTTGGGGGTAGAAGGGTTCAGGGTCCTGTTGGTTCCAGACTTGGTGCATTGGTAACGCTTGCCGTGTGTTATCAGAGAGAACAGTCTGTGGTTTGGGTGGCTGGAGTCTGTTGGGCCATCCTCTGAAACCGCCTGGTATAGAGGTCCTGGATGGCAGGGAGCTCGGTCCCAGTGATGTACTGGACCGTACCCACTACCCTTTGCAGCACCTTGCAATTAGAGGCCAACCAATTGCCATACTAAGTGGTGATGCAGCCAGTCAAGATGCTCTCGCTGGTGCAGCTGTATAACTTTTTGAGGATCTGAAGGGGAAGAGGCGTTGTCGTGACGTGTTAGAGTGCGTCTGTGTGTGTGTGTTTGTTTGTGTGTGTGGCCCCTCACAGTCCCCGCTGTTCCATGAGATGTTGTTTAATCTTTTTTTAAAGGTAATTTTGCTGTTTGCTTGAGTAATTGGAGATGGGAGTTCCATGAGATCATGGCTCTGTATAATACTGTTTGTTGCTGTGAATTTGATTTGAACTTGGGGACTGTGAAGAGACCCCTGGTGTAATGTGATGCGTGCTGGTGGCAGGGAAGTCAGGCACAGGAGAACGAACTTGGTATAAACGGAGTATTTTAATAAATGCTCACAAACTCCGAAAACCAACATATATAAAATAAAGAAAGTGGGTACAAAACCCTTTGCACACCATAACATACAAAGCACCAATACATGACCGACAAGGACATGAGAGGGAAACAAAGGGTTAAATACACAACATGTAATTGATGGGATTGGAACCAGGTGTGATATATGACAAGACAAAACCAATGGAAAATGAAAAATGGATCAGTGATGGCTAGAAGGTCGGTGACGTCGACCGCCGAACACTGCTTCGAACAAGGAGAGGGGCCGACTTCGGAGGAAGTCGTGACACCTGGTGGCATATCTTCTGGGGTATATATGGGTGTCTGAGCTGAATGTTATTTCATTACGCAGATAATCTGGAATTGTCATTACAGTAATGCTTCTTATATAAACTAGAAAAGAAGCAGTTAATCTCTCGTCAACCCTCAACCAGGAAAGACTGGCCTGCATGTTGTTGATGTTAGTTCTGTATGTGCAGTTAAGGACAATGTGTGCTGCTCTGTTTTGAGCCAGCTGCAGCTTTGCTAGGTCTTTCTTTGCTGCACTTGACCATATTACAGTAATCAAGATGGGACAAGACCAGAGCCTGAACAAATAGTACAGATGATTTTTGTGTCAAAAACACAGATCATCTTTTTAGAACAGACATACCCCCTCCCCATCTTCACAACAACTCTGTCAATATGACTTGACCAAGATAATTTATCATCCAATGTTATACCTAGGAGTTTAGCTTCCTCGACTTCCTCATTGGTCACACCCTTTATACACAACTCCAGTTGAGGTTTAGGTCTTAGAGAATGTTTTGAAACAAATACAATGTTTTTAGTTTGATGTATTTAAGACCAGTTTATTATTATTCACCCATTTGTGATACCGACTATAACTCCTTATTTAGAATTTCAGTGAGCTCGCTGGCTTTGGGTGCTGACATGTAGAGTGTGGAATCATCCGCATACATAGTCATTCTAGCTTTTATAAGACCAGTGGCAAATCATGTTTGTTGTCATGCCAAATATTGTCAAAACAACGTCAAGGTAGGAACTCCGTTACAGGAAGAATTCAAACCCAGCTGGTTCAAAAAGCTCATAGGACCAACCCAGAGCTTTATCTCCGGTAACAGTGGAGTTCTGTTTCTGTCTGTGTTGGCCGTAGCAAGGTCACCTCTCTGTCTGTACAACACACACAAATGCTGTAACATCTCTAACACAGAGAGCAGGTTAATATTTTAACACTACACATCTCCCTCTTCTCTCTCTCCTTCTCTCTGCTCTCTCACTCAGTCTCTCTCTCCCCTAGCCCTAGCCTAGACACTCTAACATGTTATAAATGATCCAGGAGCGGGGGTTCAGAGCGGACAGTTACTCTCTCTTTCCCCCTCTCATCTCTATTTATCTCACTGTCCTGAGAGTAGCTGATTACAGTTTGCTCTAAGGGCTAAGCGGGCCAGATACATGTGGACCAGCTGGAAGGATGAGGGGGGAGAAATAAGCAGACCCCTCCCCCCCCACACACACACACACACCCTATTTTAGTGTGTACTGTATGTTATATAGTGTGCCGATTCCACGTCATCCCCCCACATTTGTAGTTTGTGCACTGTGTAATGTGAGAGTATTGTCAATCATATGGAGAGATGTAGCGGTTGAAGGGAGAGAAAATGAGAGAAGGAGAGGGAGGTAGAGAGAGCTCTGAACACTAACCCCTAGACATGGTTGTCATCATTGGGGGGAAACGATTGTTAAATGTATTTTAAAACTACCCCCGATTTTAACCCTAACCTCAAATTAAGACTTAAAAGCTAATATTCTTGTTCTTGAATATTCACGGTATAGCAAATGTTGATAGAACAAAAAGAAGTTGATGCTGGATAATGAACAATCACAAAAAAGCCTTTGTGCAAAAAACTTCCAGAAGTAATGAATGTAGTGGAAACATTTTAAAGCCTTTATTTTCTATGGTTTATGCATTGCAAGAATAAAAATGTTTGACTTAACCTAATTGGATATTTTCTACTGTAGTTCCTGTATATCCCGTTTGCCATTTCCTCAATGCTTCCAAAGTCTAAATATCAGTAACAGTCTACAGGTCCAACAGCCTCATGGAACCCTGGTTCTTCCTCACAGTTAAGCATCATCAATCTCCCCTCCTCTCTTCCCTCTTTATCTCTTCTACTCTGTTCTTGTCCTCAGTGGGAGAGGAATCCCAGAGAGCATAATCAGCAGTCCTGCTGGGATTTCACTCATAATCAGAACATCACACACACACACACACACACACACACACACACACACACACACGCGCGCGCGCGCACGCACACACACACACAGGGTTTAATTCAAATGAATTCAGAACCATGGACAGGGCCACTAAAGTTATAACAGTAGAGCTGAGCTGCAGCTAAACCAACTACAGTAGGTCTACAACAGTTGTAACAGTAACCTACACAGCTACAACAGTAGAGTTGTATTCAATCCAACTACAGTCTGATATTTAAACCTCACCCCTCAACCAGGTTTCAAAGCAGTGTTTCTTTGCCAAGGGTGTAGCATGCATTTCAGCAATATCCCTCCAAACAAACACATACACAGACCCAAACAGACACACACACACACACACACACACACACACACAGCTGTGTGTTATATAATCTCCTATGTTTTGGTCTCTCTCTGCAAATAATCCGCTACTTTAAATTCTCCACGTCACACTCATGATTATCCTGCCATTGTACCAGACAACATCATCAGGAAAGCAGGCAGGCCTATATCTTACAACCTGGTCCGCCATGGGTCTACTCGAGTTGAAATCGATGTTGGCACACACACACGCACTGTAAAAATTATCTGGTGTTTTCAACTAATTATTATTAAGTAACTGATTCCACTGCCTTTTTTTAGTTTACTCAACTTTTTGGTCCAAGTGTTGCCAAAAAAAACTAAACGCTTGACCAAAAACAGCTTCTGGACATCAGAACAGCAATCACAAACCTCGATTTGGATGAAGATTTCTACTTCAACGAGTCAGCAGCTGTGGATGTACTGCTCATTCCGGACCAGGCACAAATCCCTGTGACTCGAAAGAGGAAGAGACGGCGCAAAGGAGAAAAAAGAGCGATCTCCCTGATGAGACTACGACGGCGAGTAAATAAACTGCCTCTACCCTCCGTTCTATTGGCGAACGTATAATAACTAGAGAACAAACTGGACGAGCTCCGTTCGAGACTATCCTATCAACGGGACTTGAAGAACTGTTATGTCCTATGTTTCTCGAAGTGGTGGCTGAACAAGGGCATGCCGACTAGGCACACACTGGTTGAATCAACGTTGTTTCCACGTCATTTCAATAAAATTACATTGAACCAATGTGGAATAGATGTTGAATTGACATCTGTGTCCAGTGGTTGGATAATACATTGCCTATAAAAGTATTCACACCCTTTGACTTCTTCCACATCTTGTTGTGTTACAGACTGAATTTAAAATTGCTTTAATTGAGATGTTATGTCACTGGCCTACACACAATACCCCATAATGTCAGTGGAATTATGTTTTTGACATTTTTACAAATTAATAAAAAATGTAAAGCTGAAATGTCTTGAGTCAATAAGTATTCAACCCCTTTGTTATGGCAAGCTTAAATAAGTTTAGAAGTAAAGTTTTCCTTAAAGTCACATAATATGTTGCATGGCCTCACTCTGTGTGCAATAATAGATTTTTGAAAGACTACCTCATCTCTGTACCCCAAACATACAATTATCTGTAAGGTCCCTCAGTCGAGCAGTTAATTTCAAACACAGATTCAACTAAAAAGACCAGGGAGGTTTTCCAATGCCTCGCAAAGAAGGGCAACTATTGGTAGATGGGTAAAAAAATTAAAAAGCAGACATTGCATATCCCTTTGAGCATGTTGAAGTTATTAATTACACTTTGGATGGTGTATAAATTCACCCAGTCACTACAAAGATACAGGCGTCCTTCCTAACTCAGTTGACGGAGAGGAAGGAAACCGCTCAGGGATTTCACCATGAGGCCAATGGTGACTTTAAAAGGGGTTTAATGGCTGTGGTAGGAGAAAACTGAGGATGGATCAACAACATTGTAGTTACTCCACAATGCTAATGACAGAGTGAAAAGAAAAAAGCTTGTACAGAATAAAAAAATATTCCAAAACATGCATCCTGTTCACAAGGCACTAAAGTAAAACTGTAAAAAATTGGCAAAGAAATTAACTTTAGGTCCTAAACCGTTATTTTTGGGGAAAATCCAACAACACATATCACTTTTCATATCGTGTTATGGGTATGCTTATCTTCGGCAAGGACTAGGGAGTTTTTTTATGATAAAAATTAACAGAATAGATCTAAGCACTGGAAAAATCCTAGAAGAAAACCTGGTTCAGTCGATTTGAATCCCACTTTGTAACACAACAAAATGTGGAAAAAGTGAAGGGGTGTGAATAGTTTCTGAAGGCTCTTAATAGCCAAGTTATCGTTAATCATTATGTATTTATTCCTTGTGTTATTATTTTTCTATTATTTGTCTTTTTTCTCTCTCTGCATTGTTGGGAAGGGCCCAGAAGTAAGCATTTCACTGTAAGTCTACACATGTTGTTTACAAAGCATGTGACACAAAAATGTGATTTGATTATTTGATTTGACATACTGTAGGCAAAAATTCAGTCAACTTAAAATGACGTGGTTGCTCAAATTGTCTCATATGTTCATTCAACTAGAAATCATTATTTGGAAATCATTACTTACCTTAAAAAAGGCTGTGGAACTGCTTTTAACATACAATGTTTTCAACGTACATATTTGACACACGATTACATTGTGCATGTTAATTTATACAGTAATTAATAGTGATGTTACGTTTGATACCAGAGCTCCATATGTCACAAATCACTAAGCAGCTAGCTCTGAAGCAGTATGCCGATGCGTGTATCACTTTATCAGAAGTACGTCATCAATGATGTCCGAAGCTTCGTTTGATCACATGCTTTTTCAAACCATGTGTTCCAAAATGTGAGATCCCACAGATTTTCCCCATGGTTCCAGTGCTTTCTTCAATTCCAAGCTACTTTCAACCGCTGACCTCTACTGGACACCATACTTACAAATATACTCAACATTTCTTCACCTGGGACTTGAACTCACAACCTCTTGGTTCACAGCATTCCAGTCTTCCTGCTAAGCCACCATGTCTGTGTCAATGACTGATTTCACCTGCATTGCTACACTTTGCACTTCAAAGTATATCTCAACTCTGTTAAAAGTACACTCAAGAAAAACGATTGCATTTATCATAGTGATTAAGGAGTAACATTAAATATGCACCACAAACATTAGACAACTATACATTAAAACCTACAATTGCTGAAATAAGTAAATCAAATCAATGATGAGAGAATAGTCAGATTAACTGATAATTGAAACAGACACGGTGGAGTAGCAGGAAGCTTGGAATGCCATGAAACAAGAGGTTCAAATCAGGGGAGAAAAACTGCCCACTCTCATTGAAGCCATGGAAATTCCTGCAGAACTGCGGTTGGCCTTCAACTGCCGTGGCTTCAATGAGAGGGGTCAGTCAACTAGTTACAACTCCCCTGTTGTAACTAGTTCCACAGCTTTTTTTTTAGGTAAGATGGCCAAATAATAATTTCTAGTTGAATAAATATATGAGAAAAGTTTAGCAAAAAAATAATTTTAAGTTAACCTGTCTAGCCCCAGCGTTCCGCTAGCGGAACTCCTCCCACATTCCACTGAAAAGGCAGAGCGCGAAATTCAAAAAATATTTTTTAGAAATATTTAACTTTCACACATTAACAAGTCCAATACAGCAAATGAAAGATAAACATCTTGTGAATCCAGTCAACATGTCCGATTTTTAAAATGTTTTACAGCGAAAACACACGTATATTTATGTTAGCTCACCACCAAATACAAAAAAGCACAGACATTTCTTTCACAGCACAGGTAGCTTGCAGAAAACCAACCAAACTAACCAAGAAACAACTTCATCAGATGACAGTCTTATAACATGTTACACAATAAATCTATGTTTTGTTCGAAAAATGTGCATATTTGAGCTATAAATCAGTTTTACATTGCAGCTACCATCACAGCTACCGTCAACAATAGGACCGAAGCAGCCAGAGTAATTATAGAGACCAACGTGGAATACCTAAATACTCATCATAAAACATTTCTGAAAAATGCATGGTGTACAGCAAATGAAAGACAAGCATCTTGTGAATCCAGCCAATATTTCAGATTTGTTAAGTGTTTTACAGCGAAAACACAATATAACATTATATTAGCTTACCACAATAGCCAGAAACACAAGCCATTTACCAGCAGCAAAAGTTAGCGATCGTAACAAACCAGCAAAATATATATAATTTTTGACTAACCTTGATAAGCTTCATCAGATGACAGTCCTATAACATCAGGTTATACATACACTTATGTTTTGTTCGAAAATGTGCATATTTAGAGCTGAAATCAGTGGTTATACATTGTGCTAACGTAGCATCTTTTTCCCAGAATGTGCGGATATTTTTCTAAAATTCACCTATTCTGACCAAATAACTATTCATAAACATGACTAAAAAATACATGTTGTATAGGAAATGATAGATACACTAGTTCTTAATGCAATCGCCGTGTTAGAATTCTAAAAATAACTTCATTACGACATCCAGCTTATGTTATAGCGAGAGCGTGCCCAAAATCTGGGCGCTAACTACTAGTACACATGTTCGACAGATATATGAAATAGCATCATAAAATGGGTCCTACTTTTGATGATCTTCCATCAGAATGTTGTACAACGGGTCCTTTGTCCAGAACAATCGTTGTTTGGATTTAGAATGTCCTCTTCTCCAGTCAATTAGCACGGAAAGCTAGCAAAGTGGCGCGAAGCTCTCCTTCCTGAACATACGCAGACAAAGCAACACGCCTAACGTCCCGAAAAAATTTCAATCATCTAATAAAACTATATTGAAAAAACATACTTTACGATGATATTGTCACATGTATCAAATAAAATCAAAGCCGGAGATATTAGTCGTCTATAACGACAGCTTTACAGAAGGCAATACCAGGTCACTTCTCGCACGTTCCAGAAAACAGGAAATTGGGGTCACGTCATGCCAAGAGCTTTTATTCGACCTCAGATGATGTTATACACTCCATTTCTTCTCTCTCTGCCTGTTGACATCTAGTGGAAAGCGTATGAAGTGCATGTATACTAATAAATATCAAGCACATTTATAGGCAGGCCCTAGAACAGAGCATCGATTTCAGATTTTCCACTTCCTATCAGGAAGTTTGCTGCAAAATGAGTTCTGTTTTACTCATAGATATAATTCAAACGGTTTTAGAAACTAGAGAGTGTTTTCTATCCAATAGTAATAATAATATGCATATTGTACGAGCAAGAATAGAGTACGAGGCCGTTTAAATTGGGCACGATTTTCCCCCAAAGTGAAAATAGCGCCCTCTGTCCTCAAAGTTTAGCAAAAAAATAATTTTAAGTTAACTGAATTTTTGCCTACGTTTTCTCAAATTGGAGCAACATTTGGGCTAACTCATTTATTTTAAAACTTAAATTAATACCCTGACGTTTATTTGATTAAATCACTGAACACAACAGGCGCCTATTAGAGACAGGCTTCTATTTCAGCCAGGAATCTATTTTCTTAATGCACACAGCTTTTGCTCATTTGCATATTTAATTGTTTAATTCCAGCATTTACTTCCACTATTTTAATCAATTTCTTCATTTCAGGCACTAATGTGTTATCATGTACAGTATGCCTCTGTAAAAATAAAAAAATAAAAATGACATTTTCCTTGACAGAATAATTATTCTCCTCTTTAAATATGCATTTGTGGCAGTTTTTACTATCGCCACTAGAGGGCGATCGGCCGATTTCTGGGGGTCTGTACTCACCAAGTTGCTGATTGTTCTTGTGCTTGCCAGTTAGTTAGCAGTTCTCAGCAGAAGGAAGTGACAATAATAAGGGCTGTCCAGAATGTCTCCTATCCATAGACGTTGAGAAACGTGGAAGAAAGGAGTGAAGTTGAAGAAGTAATGGTAGTAGGAGTTGAGACACCAGATGATGTTCCTTGTCAACAGAGGGATCCTGACATGTTGCATATTAAGAAGGTGGACGTTGTAACGTTTATTACTTTGGTTATCAACTGCACAGCGCAAACAGAGGAAATCGAAGAAAAGAGGCATCATTGTGAGTGCTGCTGAGCGTTTTTTTGGACTAAGGAATTTTTCTGCAGAGGCATTACAAGGAATTATGTCGATGAATGCTCCGTCCTCCCAGGCACCTGAGCCTACGTAGAGATGTGACTGAAGGAGTGGGATGGTTGTTTGGTTTATTTTTGTATTACAGTATGCCCCCCTTCTTCCCCATATTGAATATTTTTTGTTTCAATACCCTGTATAGTAGGTGGCGGCAATATACCAACAGGTGTAGTCTGCCATAACAATGTAAAGAAAAAGAAGAAGAAAAAGAAGCAGTTTTCAGCTGTTAGCAGATGGCTAGCAGTTTCTTACTGACGATAAAAACGGATTGCCATCATTTATTCTAGTCATTACTGAATTTTTTTAATGTAACAAGTCAAACATTAAACCTAAAACAATTCATGGTCATTCATGGTAACCTCCTAAACCATTCATTTAGACCCCGCGTTTATTTGAAAGGGTGTTTCTTTGCTTAAATGTGTACTATTGCCTGGCTATTAAAAGGGACAGGTGGCTATTTGAGACTCAGTGTTTATTTGAAGTTTTACGTAAACCAAACAAAAGTCTGTGGAACCAGTTACTTAATAGTAATTAGTTGAAACAACTCGTTTTTGTTTTGTTTTTTACAGTGCACACACACTTTATCACATTCGCGTTGATAAAAGATAGTAAATGGACTCACTCTGATTGATTGGCGAGAGCCAGCGAGCGGCAGAGAGTGGTAGGAGTGGGGGGAGCTAGGGGATTCAGTGCGCGGCAGCCCGGGCTGGTCCTGCCGTCCTCCCCCATGCCCGGGCCGGC
This sequence comes from Salvelinus namaycush, assembly GCF_016432855.1. Taxonomy (NCBI): domain Eukaryota; kingdom Metazoa; phylum Chordata; class Actinopteri; order Salmoniformes; family Salmonidae; genus Salvelinus; species Salvelinus namaycush. The sequence goes on from NC_052315.1 coordinate 31,774,553, forward strand.
CTCGCTTGGCGGAGGGCTCGGTGACTGCTGCTGGGCCGGTACCAACTGCATGTCCTCCGGATTAGCGGGTTGAGGAGGCGACTTTTCTTGGTCCGGGTGGATCTCAGGCGGATGCTGGGCAGGCAGAGACCCGGTGTCATGAGGTTGTGTGTCTGGATGTGGGTGCTGAGGATGACGGTGATGAAGGTTCCGGTTGGAGTCCGGGGGATGATGATAATGATGTTGTACTCTTGCATCGCGCAGATTCCTGTTCTCCCCGAGCAGCTCGTCCACGCGCCGGTCCAGTTCGTCAATGCGCAGGCGCTGTGTCTGGATGAGGCTCTGCTGGTTCTGAACTATAGTGGTCAGTTCTCTAAGGTACAGAATTGCCTGGACCGGGTTCTCTAGCAGGCTGGTCCCCTGCACAGCCATGACCAGAGAGAGATAGCGCAAAGGAGAGCGATATTGAGATTATCGAGTGTAGTCTAGGGGAGAGGTAAATTTCTCCTCTCTTCTGATTTTTATTCCTCCATTAGTCCCTCCCTTCTTTGTAACGTTACTCTTCTGTTTTTAAACCTCTTCTGTTTCTGTGAGAGATGATCGGGTGTAGAGAAGAGACTATTCCATTCAAAAGGAAAAAAGCAAGAGAGAGACAGGAAAAAAAAGAGATATGATGATCAGATGTAGAGGTACACCTTCCAGTCTTCCCGTGATTAGATTCTCCTCTTCTCCCTTGCGGCCACCGATACGGCTGTGCTGCTGATTGCGGCTGCTGATGACAGTTTTCAGATCCAGATGCGACGCAAAGCGAGTTGTGCGGGGGCGTGTGGCGTCATCACACATGAATGCGCACGCGCGCACACTCTCTGTATCTATGAGTTATTTACTGTATTTAAGAATTATGCAACACATGCTCTGTCTGTGGACTATAGCCCTTCACACACGCAAGCACTCACGCCCCCCCCCCCCCCCCCCCCCCCCACCCACACATACACACAGAGAGAGAACCCATATTTATGTTTATTTATTTTTCCCTTTATTTTCCCTTAACTATTTGCACATCATAACACTGTACATAGCCATAATATGACATTTCAAATGTGTCTATTCCTTTGAAACTTGTAAGTGTAATGTTTACTATTCATTCTTGATTGTTTATTTCACTTTTGTTTATTATCTATTTCACTTACTTTGGCAATGGAAACATATGTTTCCCATGCCAATAAAGCCCTTTGAATTGAATTGAGAGAGAGAGAAAGATCTGTATGTGGTTGTTTGCAGCTGTGTCTGTCTCTAGGTCATCATTGGAAGGCCTAATGGTTCAAATAGGTCATCTGGACAAAGTTGTAAAATAAAGGCTGAATGAAACCAAGCTGGTGTTTGTAATCCAATGCTATGTTGTTGCTATGGTAGCCAAGAACTGACTGTTGCCATGGTTACCCCCTACTGACTGCGCTGTTGCCATGCGGCTGCTTGATTACAGTCATGTATGTGTGTGTTTGACCTGTCTCCTATCCGTTTGCTCATGATAATAATATTTCAGGTATGTGTGTGATGGGGAGTTGGGAGAGCGAAAGAAAATCCTGTATCCCTGATAGTTTCCATGGTGCAGCAGGAGACAAGATGAAAGATGAAAGGAGCACTTCTCTGTGATATAACACACACATACCCACGTGCCTATTCCCTTGCCAATCTGCCCTGCAATAATTATCTGTGGCCCAGTCACTATCAACCCACACACATCCCATTTCTGGCAACAATGTAGTACACTAACAAATTGCTGTAAATTTACAGCAAAGCTTGAACAGTTAGCTACTGTAATTCTATATTACAGTACAGTACTGTAAAGAGCAACACTTTATAGGAACTGTAACAATTCTCATCCTCTTCGTCTGAGGAGTATGAAGGATCGGACCAATATGCAGCGTGGTAAGTGTTCGTCATATTTTAATAATAAACTGAACACTACAAAATACAAAAATTACAAAGTGAATGAAAACTAAAACTGAAACAGTCCTGAATGGTGACACAAACCCAGGAAACAACCACCCACAAACAAAAGTGGGAAAACAGGCTACCTAAATATGGCTCCCAATCAGAGACAACGATAGACAGCTGCCTCTGATTGGGGACCACACCAGGCCAAACACACAGAAACAGAAAACCTAGACCTACAACATAGAATACCCAGACATAGAATACCCACCCACATCACACCCTGACCAAACTAAAAATAGAAACATACAAAGCAATCTACGGTCAGGGTGTGACAGGAACTCAATGGCATTCTGCTAAATTGTATTGTAATAAAATTACAGCAATTGCTAACAGTGAATAAGTAATTATGTATTACAGCATACCAATTAATATTTTGTATTATATATCAATTGCATTTGTAGAGGCATTAACAAAGGCTACTAAACTGGCAGTGACTACAGGACAAAACAAATCAAAAGGACATGGCTAAACACTCAACCACTATATACTATCACGTTCCAGGTATGACCCAGGTGCAGACCCAGAGGCAGGCAGTGGTCAATAATCCAGAGAGGATGTAAAGCACCAGAACAGCAGGCGAGCTCAGGGTCAGGTCAGGCAGAGGTCGGTAATCCAGAGAAGAGGCAAAGGTACAGGACGGCAGGCAGGAATGGTCTAAACTGGGAAACTAGAAAACAGGGACTATAGCAAAGACAGGAGCAAGGAAAATGCTGGTAGGTTTGAACGAACAAAATGAACTGGCCCAGACAGACAGAAAACACAGGTATAAGCACACGGGGAAGATGGGCGATACCTGGAGGGGGGTGGAGACAAGCACAAGGAGAGTGTGGTGGTTCATTTCTTTACTATCAAATGAGGAGAGACAAACTTATCACAAGTCAGAGTCATACTTAAACTAAATCTATAATAATAAGAGCTTTGCAATAGCAATGACTTGTCAACGATTCACCATTTCTAATGATCCGTTGAGAGTGTCAAGACAAAAGTACAAAGGTCTTTTATAGCCAAGATACACCCCTTTCATCCTACATGACGAACAACAGATACATAGAATGTGTCACAAGGTTAAGACTCCAAACTAGAACCATCTCTCCCTGGTACGGTATATAGCAGAAACATTTACTCATGTTCTCTGGAATGCTCTTTAGGTTTTATCACCCAAAGACATCGTAAATCTCCTCTGTCAGTGTTATCTCATAGACGCCCATCCTCAGTAGAACACACACACAATAGTTAACAGAATACTCTATTCTGTCGAATAAAACAACCATTATAATGCAATACAAGCATTATAACATAATTTTGCAATTTCCATGACAACAGGTGAAACAGATCAGGGCGGGACAATATACTGTTTATTTGTTAAATATATTTGTTACACCCATTAGTGAGAATGCTGTACCCCACAGAATACAGTACATACCATATTTTGTTTATATTTGTTCTGTAAATCTACAGTAACTTACTGGCTCCCAGTCTCAAGCTTCAGTGATTTTTGCAGTTCGTTCCAGTCATTAGCAGCAGAGAACTGGAAGGAGAGGCGACCCAAGGAGTAATTGGCTTTGGGGGTGACCAGTGAGAAATACCTGCTGGAGCGCGTGTTACGAGTGGGTGCTGCTATGGTGACCAGTGAGCTGAGATAAGGCGGGGCTTTACCTAGCAGAGACTTGTAGATAACCTGGAGCCAGTGGGTTTGGCGACAAATATGAAGCGTGGGCCAGCCAACGAGAGCGTACAGGTCGCAGTGGTGTGTAGTATATGGTGCTTTGGTGACAAAACAGATGGCACTGTGATAGACTGCATCCAATTTGTTTAGTAGAGTGTTGGAGGCTATTTTGTAGATGACATCGCCGAAGTCGAGGATCGGTAGGATGGTCAGTTTTACGAGGGTATGTTTGGCAGCATGAGTGAAGGATGCTTTGTTGCGAAATAGGAAGCTGATTCTAGATTTAATTTTGGATTGGAGATGCTTAATGTGAGTCTGGAAGGAGAGTTTACAGTCTAGCCAGACCCCTAGGTATTTGTAGTTGTCCACATATTCTAAGTCAGAACCGTCCAGAGTAGTGATGTTGGACGGGCGGGCAGGTGTGGGCAGCGATCGGTTGAAGAGCATGCATTTAGTTTTACTTGCATTTAAGAGCAGTTGGAGGCCACGGAAGGAGAGTTGTATGGCATTGAAGCTCGTCTGGAGGTAGTTAACACAGTGTCCAAAGAGGGGCCAGAAGTATACAGAATGGTGTCGTCTGTGTAGAGGTGGATCAGATAATCACCAGCAGCAAGAGCGACATCATTGATGTATACAGAGAAGAGAGTCGGCCTGAGAATTGAACCCTGTGGCACCCCCATAGAGACTGCCAGAGGTCCGGACAACAGGCCCTCCGATTTGACACACTGAACTCTATCTGAGAAGTAGTTGGTGAACCAGGTGAGGCAGTCATTTGAGAAACCAAGGCTGTTGAGTCTGCCGATAAGAATGTGGTGATTGACAGAGTCGAAACATCTCACAGCAAGAACTGGCAAGTCTGGTGCAGTCCATGAGGAGGAGACGCACTGCAGTACTCAATGCAGCTGGTGGCCACACCAGATACTGACTCTTACTTTTGATTTTGACCCCCCCTTTGTTCAGGGACACATTATTCTGTTTCTGTTAGTCACATGTCTGTGGAACTTGTTCAGTTTATGTCTCAGTTGTTGAATCTTGTTATGTTCATACAAATATTTACACATGTTAAGTTTACTGAAGATAAATGCAGTTGACAGTGAGAGGATGTTTCTTTTTTTGCTGAGTTTACAAGAGATCATAGCTTTCACCTGAATTGTCTATGTCATGGAAAGAGCAGGTGTTCTTAATTGTCCACAGTGTATAAGCGGTGTACAGCCTTACCTATGTGGTATCAGCCTACTCAGTGACACCCACAAATATTAACGTCATAGCTCTTATTGCAGGACTTGACTGTGGGAAATCACCTCCCCACTCAGTCTATTGTGGGTATTGAATATTAATATTGGACTGTAAAGCCTAACCTACAGAATATTCCAACCTTGTTTAACATTATCTAGTCTAAATACGGCATTAATCCTCTTTGTATCCGAATGAATAAGTTTCAACAGGTGACATGTATTTTGAAGGCGACCCGCAAATTCTATTATTATGGCTTATCGTTATTGTGGCTGTAGTTTCATGCTGAGAGACACAGAGGGTCGTTGTTGTGTTTTAGCGGAGAATAATAAACAAGCAACTATCAGATAGGCCAACAAGTGATATATGTTTCAGTAAGATTGGATTTTTAGCATTTATAGCAATGGTTATCAACTGTACTGCAGGGATGGATCGGAAGTCCCAGAAAATTGAGGTTGTGGTGGCAGATGCAGAGTGGTATTTGGGTGTGCGAGACTTGACATCAGAAGAGTTACAGGGTGTGTTAAGTGGTGGTGTCCCATCCTTTCAGGTTGTTGGCATGAGGCAGGGCTAAATATTTTTAAATAGTGTAGTATGATGGTGTTATTTTTATTTTGAATTTTTGCGAGTGTAATATTAGAGGGTAGGTTATTTGTTTATTTATTTTTTCAAGCAAAGTATAAGCGAGTTGTACTCCAGTCTAGTAGGTGGCGGTAATGTAACATATTGGATGCCAACCGACGTTAACCCTAATCGAAGAAGAAGAAAGAACTCTCAGCGACCGTGTACACACTATATGCTGTCAGTGGTCAGGTAAGACCAATGAAACATACATTAACTTAATTATATCATCGATCATAAGAAAGCTTAGTGATTATTTGAATAATTTGTGAGTGTCAGTCTGCCGAGATATGGGTCCACGGCCCTGGGGATGTAGCTGGGTAGCGTCTCTGCCGAGAGCGGGCATGATATGAGAAGCTCTCTGGTGTAAGTATTTTCGTAGTGGAGAAATTCATGTAGACAGGATTTACATGGTCTGCTGCACATTACTAATTAGCTAACTGGACAATGCTAACGTGACCTAGCTAGCTTGCTAAGAATGCTAACGTTGTCATATAATATGGGACCTCAACATAAAGATGAGCTGCCAAGGCTGTTGCTTCACTCCCAAGTTAGTTATCTGTATATATACAGTTATTGATTATCTGTGAAGGACAGCTGAGAGAACATTCTTTCCTGGATCTGAGGGGGGGAAGTGGTAAACCCCGTCACATGACAGTCAGCCGAGACCGACACAGATGCCGCGTTCATGGACAAGTCGGAACTAGGAACCTCGGAAATGTCAGACTTGCTAACTGATTGAGTTGTAACGCAGGTTTAGTGTGTCTCTCGAGGAGGCTGAAAGGATATTCCGGCTTGGAAAAGTTATATATTTTCAGGAGTCGGGTAATTGGTTTAGGAAGGAGGATTCGAGGCAAAGAGAGAGGATGTTGAAAAGACTGAGGGATGCAGAGGATAGGTTTGAATCTGATGAAGGTAGCAATAACAATAACCCTCTGTATGTCGAGGATGTTTGGTGTCAAGTTCAGAGTGTGTTGGACGCCAGTTTGAGTTTTGGAGGTGAAATGGAAGAGGTAGAAGGTGTTGTGAGGAGCTCGAAGCCCGAGCCCTGCATTGATGGATATGGTTATGGTAAAGATACATTTGGTCCAGTGGGAGTGAGATTTTTTACGAGGTTGGAACCAGTCCTTTTGTCCTGTATTAGCGGACTTATATAGATGTTTTCAGCGCATGCTATTACTTTTTTCTGCATCCCCACCTCCTCCCCGTCAGCAAAATAATCGCAGCACCCCCAAACTATTTCCCGCGGCTGTGTGTAAAGGTGGAGCAATTTAAGTTGAAGATTCCTGGTGTTTGTGCGATGGGGAGCTTGATGAAACAGAGGTGATAGTCTGTTCTTTTGAGATTTGATTCGGTGTCTTTACCTGACAAGTAATGTTAGGATATATGAGTTATACTGTTAAAGCTTTTATGCCGAATACACTGCAGAGTTACAGGTGTCGCGTTTATGGGCATGTTGCAGAAAGAAGTGTGTAGGAGGGAGATTCCAAGATGTGGGAAGTGTGCAGGAGGACATGGGACAGAAGAATGTGTAGTTTCGGTGGAAAAAGTTGCGTAGGGGTGCCCATGTTGCAGGGGATCGGCGGTGTCCTGTGTGAAAGAGGCAGGTTGAGGTGGCCAGGGTCAGAGTAGTGCAGAAGATGCCCTATGCTGAGGCAGTGAAGAAGGTAGAGGAGAGTGGATCAAGGGTGAGGGATTCTGAGAGGATCCCTGTGAATAGTAGATCTGGTCCAGAATAGAAGGATAGGCCAATGAGTGATATATGTTTAAGTAAGGTTGGCTTCTTAGCGTTCATAGCAATGGTTATCAACTGTACTGCAGAGATGGAATGTAAGTTACAGAAAATAGATGTTGTGGTGGCAGCTGCAGAGAAGTACTTGGGGGTACAAGATTTTACTTCAGAAGAGTTACAGGGTGTGTTGAGTGGTAGTGTCCCGTCCTCTGTCGTTGGCCTGGCATAGGATCAGATAGGGTTCAGGTAGTGGAATAAGGTGGTGGCTTTTAATGAGTGTAGGGTAATAAAACATTATATTAGTATTTTTATAAAATGTTCTCCCATTTCCCCTTTTGTATCACAAAGTGTAATGGATTAATACTGTAGTTCAGTTGGGGGCGGTAATGCAACATATTGGATGCCAAACGCCGTTAAACTCCACAAAGAAGAAAGCTCAGAAGCAGCTCTGATGTTAGCTACCTATCTTTGTTGACAGATGGTGAAAAGACAGAACGGGTAGAGCGGTTAGTTTCTGCATTCTGCTGTCAGAGAGAGAGAGTTCCATTAGCAATATCCCTTTGTCCCTGCGCCATCTCTCTCTCTCTCACAATTTAATTCAAAGAGCTTTATTGGTATGGGAATCATATATTTACATTGCCAAAGCAAGTGAAATGGATTATAAACAAAAGTGAAATAGCCAATCATAAATGAACAGTAAACATTACACTCAGAAGTTTCAAAAGAATAGAGACATTTCAAATGTTATATTATGGCTACATACTCTCTCTTTTTTTTCACCTTTATTTAACCAGGTAGGCTAGTTGAGAACAAGTTCTCATTTACAATTGCGACCTGGCCAAGATAAAGCAAAGCAGTGCGACACAAACAACAACACAGAGTTACACATGGAATAAACAAACATACAGTCAATAATACAATAGAAAAGTATATATACAATGTGTGCAAATGAGGTAGGATAAGGGAGGTAAGGCAATAAATAGGCCATAGTGGCGAAATAATTACAAATATAGCAATTAAACACTGGAGTGATAGATGTGCAGAAGATGAGTGTGCAAGTAAAGATACTGGGGTGCAAAGGAGAAAAATAAATAACAGTATGGGGATGAGGTAGTTGGATGGGCTATTTACAGATGAGCTATGTACAGGTGCAGTGATCTGTGAGCTGCTCTGACAACTGGTGCTTAAAGCTAGTGAGGGAGATATGAGTCTCCAGCTTCAGTGATTTTTGCAGTTCGTTCCAGTCATTGGCAGCAGAGAACTGGAAGGAAAGGCAGCCGAAGGAGGAATTGGCTTTGGGGGTGACCAGTGAGAAATACCTGCTGGAGCGAGTGCTATGGGTTGGTGCTGCTATTGTGACCAGTGAGCTGAGATAAGGCGGGGCTTTACCTAGCAAAGACTTATAGATGACCTGGAGCCAGTGGGTTTGGCGACGAATATGAAGCGAGGGCCAGCCAACGAGAGCGTACAGGTCGCAGTGGTGGGTAGTATATGGGGCTTTGGTGACAAAACGGATGGCACTGTGATAGATTGCATCCAATTTGTTTAGTAGAGTGTTGGAGGCTATTTTGAAAATGACATTTCCGAAGTCAAGGATCGGTAGGATAGTCAGTTTTACGAGGGTATGTTTGGCAGCATGAGTGAAGGGTGCTTTGTTGCGAAATAGGAAGCCGATTCTAGATTTAATTTTGGATTGGAGATGCTTAATGTGAGTCTGGAAGGAGAGTTTACAGTCTAGCCAGACCCCTAGGTATTTGTAGTTGTCCACATATTCTAAGTCAGAACCGTCCAGAGTAGTGATGCTGGAGTAGTTGGTGTAGTTGGTGAACCAGGTGAGGCAGTCATTTGAGAAACCAAGGCTGTTGAGTCTGCCGATAAGAATGTGGTGATTGACAGAGCCGAAAGCCTTGGCCAGGTCGATGAATACAGCTGCACAGTAATGTCTCTTATCGATGGCGGTTATGATATCGTTTAGGACCTTGAGCGTGGCTGAGGTGCACCCATGACCAGCTCTGAACAATATTGCATAGCGGAGAAGGTACGGTGGGATTCGAAATGGTCGGTAATCTGTTCATTAACTTGGATTTCGAAGACCTTAGAAAGGCAGGGTAGGATAGATATAGGTCTGTAGCAGTTTGGGTCTAGAGTGTCTCCTCCTTTGAAGATGGGGATGATCACGGCAGCTTTCCAATCTATGGGAATCTCAGACGATATGAGAGGTTGAACAGGCTAGTAATAGGGGTTGCAACAATTTCGGCAGATAATTTTAGAAAGACAGGGTTCAGATTGTCTAGCCCGTCTGATTTGTAGGGGTCCAGATTTTGCAGCTATTTCAGAACACCAGCTATCTGGATTTGGGTGAAGGAGAAATGGGGGAGGCTTGGGCGAGTTGCTGTGGGGGGTGCAGGGCAGTTGACAGGGGTAGGGGTAGCCAGGTGGAAAGCATGGCCAGCCGTAGAAAAATGCTTATTGAAATTCTCAATTATAGTGGATTTATCAGTGGTAACAATGTTTCCTAGCCTCAGTGCAGTGGGCAGCTGTGAGGAGGTGCTCTTATTTTCCATGGAATTTACAGTGTCCCAGTACTTTTTGGAGTTTGTGCTACAGGATGCACATTTCTGTTTGAAAAAGATATCCGTTGCTTTCCTAACTGCCTGTGTATATTGGTTCCTAACTTCCTTGAAAAGTTGCATATCGCGGGGGCTATTCAATGCTAATGCAGTATGCCACAGGATGTTTTTGTGCTGGTCAAGGGCAGTCAGGTCTGGAGTGAACCAAGGGCTATATCTGTTCCTGGTTCAACATTTTTTGAATGGGGTGTGCTTATTTAAGATGGTGAGGAAGGCACTTTTAAAGAATAACCAGGCATCCTCTACTGACGGGATGAGGTCAATATCCTTCCAGGATACCCGGGCCAGGTCGATTAGAAAGGCCTGCTTGCTGAAGTGTTTAAGGGAGCGTTTGACAGTGATGAGGGGTGGTCGTTTGACTGCAGACCCATTACGGACGCAGGCAATGAGGCAGTGATCGCTGAGATCCTGTTTGACAGCAGAGGTGTATTTAGAGGGCAGGTTGATTAGTGTGACATCTATGAGGGTGCCCGTGTTTACGGATTTGGGGTTGCACCTGGTAGGTTCATTGATAATTTGTGTGAGATTGAGGGCATCAAGCTTAGATTGTAGGATGGCTGGGGTGTTAACCTTTCTAGGACACACGTTCCACTAGAGGAACCCCTGACAACATTCCGCTGAAAAGGCAGCGCGGGAAATTCAAAAATATTTTTTTGAAATATGTAACTTTCACACATTAACAAGTCCAATACAGCAAATGAAAGATAAACATCTTGTTATTCTACCCATTGTGTCCGATTTAAAAAATGCTTTACAGCGAACACAACATATGATTATGTTAGATCACCGCCAAGTCCAAAAAACACACAGCCATTTTCCCAGCCAAAGATAAGAGTCACAAAAAGCAGAAATAGAGATACAATTAATCACTAACCTTTGATGATCTTCATCAGATGACACTCATAGGACATCATGTTACACAATACATGTATGTTTTGTTTGATAATGTGCATATTTATATCCAAAAATCTCAGTTTACATTGGCGCCATGTTCAGAAATGCCTCCAAAATATCCGGAGAAATTGCAGAGAGCCCCATCAAATAACAGAAATACTCATCATAAACTTTGATGAAAGATACATGTTTTACATATAATTAAAGATACACTTGTTCTTAATGCAACCGCTGTGTCAGATTTCCAAAAAACTTTACTGAAAAAGCAAACAATAATCTGAGACGGCGCTCAGATAGGAACAACATTTCTCCGCCATGTTGGAGTCAACAGAAATACGAAATTACATGCTAAATATTCCCTTACCTTTGATGATCTTCATCAGAATGCCCTCCCAGGAATCCTAGTTCCACAATACATTGTTGTTTTGTTCGATAATGTCCATTATTTATGTCCAAGTAGCTACTTTTGTTAGCACGTTTAGTACGCATATCCAAAACACTCGTGCAGGTCCAGGCATACTTCGGACGAAAACTTCACAAAGTTATATTACAGGTCGAATAAACTTGTCAAACTAAGTATAGAATCAATCTTTAGGATGTTGTTATCATAAATATTCAATAACATTCCAACCGGCGAATTCCTTTGTGTCTATAGAAGTAATGGAACGCAAGTCGATATCATGTGGAATGCGCATGACCAGGACCTGGCACTCTGCCAGACCACTGACTCAAACAGCTCCCATCCGGCTCAACATCACAGTAGAAGCTTCATTCAATGTTCTAAAGACTGTTGACATCTAGTGGAAGGTGTAGGAAGTGCAAACAGATCCATATTCCACTGGGATTTCAATAGGCGATGAGTTGAAAATCAACCAGCCTCAGAATTCTCACTTCCTGTTTGGATTTTTTCGCAGGTTTTTGCCTGCCATATGAGTTCTGTTATACTCACAGACATCATTCAAACAGTTTTAGAAACTTCAGAGTGTTTTATATCCAATGGTAATAATAATATGCATATATTAGCATCTGGGACAGAGTAGGAGGCAGTTCACTCTGGGCATGCTATTCATCCAAAGTGAAAATGCTGCCCCCTATCCCTAAAAAGTTATTAAGCATATCCCAGTTTAGGTCACCTAACAGCACAAGCTCTGAAGATAGATGAGGGGCAATCAGTTCACATATGGTGTCCAGGGCACAGCTGGGGGCAGAAGGTGGTCTATGGCAACGGTGAGAGACTTGTTTCTGGAAAGGTGGATTTTTAGAAGTAGAAGCTCAAATTGTTTGGGCACAGACCTGGATAGTAAGACAGAACTCTGCAGGCTATCTCTGCAGTAGATTGCAACTCCGCACACTTTGGCAGTTCTATCTTCTCGGGAAAAGGTTATAGTTAGGGATGGAAATTTCAGGGTTTTTGGTGGTCTTCCTAAACCAGGATTCAGACACGGCTAGGACATCCGGGTTGGCAGAGTGTGCAAAGGCAGTGAATAAAACAAACTTAGGGAGGAGGCTTCTAATGTTTACATGCATGAAACCAAGGCTTTTACGGTTACAGAAGTCAACAAATGAGAGTGCCTGGGGAGTGGGAGTTGAGCTAGGCACTGCAGGGCCTGGATTAACCTCTACATCACCAGAGGAACAGAGGAGGAGTACGGTAAGGGTACGGCTAAAGGCTGTAAGAACTGGTCGTCTAGTACGTTCGGAACAGAGAGTAAAGGGAGCAGGTTTCTGGGCACGGTAGAATAGATTCAAGGCATAATGTACAGACGAAGGTATGGTAGGATGTGAACACAGTTGAGGTAAACCTATGCATTGAGTGACAATGAGAGAGATATTGTCTCTAGAAACATAATTTAAACCAGGTGAGGTCACCGCATGTGTGGGAGGTGGAACTAAAGGGTTATCTAAGGAGTTTTGAGCAGGGCTAGAGGCTCTACAGTGAAATAAGGTGATAATTCCTAACCAAAATGGCAATGGACAAGGCCTATTGACATTAGGGAGAGGCATGCGTAGCTGAGTGATCATAGGTGTCCAGTGAGTGGCTCAGGCGGGCCGGAGACACGGCGATTCAGGCAGCTAGCGGGCCGGGGATAGCAGAAGGGCGTTAGAGGGACGTCTCGACGGAAGAAGTCAGCAGTAGCCCCCTCACGCTGTATTGTCAACAGACCAGTCGTCGTGGATCAGCAGGGCTCCGTGTGGTGAAAGGGTCCAGGCCAATTGGCAAAATAGGTATAGTGGCCAAAGAATTAACAGTCCGATATGCTCTAGACAGCTAGCGGGCCGCGGCTAGCAGATGGGCATTCAGGGGACGTCGCGACGGAGGAGCCAGTTGAAAAAAAAGCTTGATCGAATGACGTCGGTAATCCAGTCATGATGGGTCGGCGGGGGTCCAGGCCAATTGACAAAATAGGTATTATAGCCCAAGGAGTGGCTGATGGACCTCTTCGGCTAGCCGGAAGATGGGCTTAGCAAAGGCTAGTTGGTTCTTGCTTTGGGACAAAGACATTAGCCAGGAGTGGCCACTCGGGTAGCAGCTAGCTAGCTGCGATGATCCAGGTGAAAAGGTTCAGAGCTTGCGGTAGGAATCAGTCCGATTTGCTCTGGTTTGAGTCGCGCTGTGCAGACTGGCGAGAGTTGTCCAGGCTAAAGGTAGCTGATGACCGCTAGCTGACTACTAGCTAGTTAGCTGGCTAGCTTCTGTTGGGGGTTCCGGTTCAAAGTAAAGAAAATAGCAGATCCATACCACATTGGGTGAGGCAGATTGCAGGAGAGTATGTTGAAGTTGAGGTTAAGAAAAATATAAAAAATATATGCAAAGAAAAAAATATAAAAATATATATACACGATTTATACACGGGACACGACAAGACAAGGACAAAAGACGTCTGACTGCTACGCCATCTTGGATCAGGATGATCTCTCTCGATTCAATTTAATGCAAAAGGCTTTATAGGCATGGGGAACATATGTTTACATTACCAAAGCAAATGGAATAGGCAATTAACAAAAGGGAAATAAACAATATTTTCTGGATTTTGATAATTAGCGGGAATCATCATAATTCTGCTCCGCATTCATTATTTGGTGTTTTACACAGAGGATGTTTTTGCAGAATTCTGCATGCAGTCTCAATTTGGTGTTTGTCCCATTTTTTGAATTCTTGGTTGGTTAGTGGACCCCAGACCTCACAACCATATTGGGCAATGTGTTATATAACTGATTCCAGCCAGATCCTAATTGGTATGCTTTACATTTTTGTCATTTAGCAGACACTCTTATTTAGAGTGATTTACAGTGATTTACAGTAGTGAGTGCATATATTTTTGTTACTGGTCCCACGTGGGAATCGAACCCACAACTCTGGCATTACAAGTGCCAGGCTCTACCAACTGAGCCACATGGGTGTGTCAAATGTTATCTTTCTTTTGATGGTGTAGAAGGCTTCTTGCCTTGTCTCTCAGATTGTTCACATCTTTGTGGAAGTTAAATGTGGTGCTGGCCCTGGCAACTGGACCTTTTTTGGAACACCGTTATTGACTGTCAGAGCCCAAGTCTGAGAGAATCTATGCAGAAGATCTAGGTGCTGTGATAGGCCCTTCTAGTTTGGGGACAGAAGCACCAGATCATCTGCAAATAGTAAACATTTGACTACAGAGTCTAGTAGGGTGAGGCCAGGTGCTGCAGACTGTTCTAGTGCCCTCGCAAATTCGTTGATATACGCTGAACAAAAATATAAACGCAATGTAAAGTGTTGGTCCCATGTTTCATGAGCTGAAATAAAAGATCCCAGAAATGTTCCATACGCACAAAAAGCATATTTCTCAAAAATGTTGTGCACAAATTTGTTTACATCCCTGTTAGGGAGAATTTCTCCTTTTCGAAGATAATCCATCCACCTGACGTGTGGCGTATCAAGAAGCTGATTTAAACAGCATGGTCATTACACAGGTGCACCTTGTGCTGTGGACAATAAAAGGCCACTCTAAAATCTGCAGTTTTTTCAAACAACACAATTTCACAGATGTCTCAAGTTTTGAGAGGACATTCCTGAGACTGCAGGAATGTCCACCAGAGCTGTTGCCAGAGAATTGAATGTTAATTTCTCTACCATAAGCCACCTGTATGTCAGCGTGTTCCAGTTCCAGCCAATATCCAGCGTCTTCGCACAGCCATTGAAGAGGAGTGGGACAACATTCCACAGGCCACAATCAACAGCCTGATCAACTCTATGCAAAGGAGATGTGTCGCGCTGCATGAGGCAAATTATGGTCACACCAGATACTGACAGTTTTTTTTTATCCACACCTCAAACTTGTTTTAATGTATCTGTGACCAACATATGTATAGCTGTATTCCCAGTCATTTGAAATCTATAGATTAGGACCAAATTCATTTATTTCAATTGACTGATTTCCTTATAAGAACTGTAACTCAGTAAAGTCTTAGAAATTGTTGTCTGTTGCGTTTTATATTTTTGTTCACTATATATGTTGAAGAGGGTGGGGCTCAAGCTGCATCCCTGTCTCACCCCCCGGCCCTGAGGAAAGAAATGTTTGTATTTTTTGCCAATTTTAACCTCACATTTGTTGGGTTCATGGATTTTATAATGTTGGATGTTTTCCCCCCCAACACCGCTTTCCATCAATTTATAATGCAGACCCTCATGCCAAATTGAGTCAAGCTGTTTTGAAATCAACAAAGCATGAAAAGGCTTTTGTTTTGTTTGTTTGTCAATAAGGGTGTGCAGGGTGAATACGTTGTCTGTCGTACAGTAATTTGGTAAGAAGCCAATTTGACATTTGAGGAAATGTCTGCTGTCTATGATAATGCAGAAGATATTCTCTCTCTCATTCATTCATCACTCACTCATTGTTTCTTGTGTGTGTGTGTAGGATGAGTGTGAAGCAGTGTCTCGAGGGTCAGGTGTACTCTGTGCCTCTGATCCAGTCAGACTTGAGGAGGGAGGAGGCTGTTCACCAGATAGCAGATGCCCTGCTCTACCTAGAGACCATCTCTACTGACATCTTTACCAGGTACACACACACACAGAGATCAAGGAGTATAAGTCGTCCAATAAGAGCATGTGCTACATGTGTTGTTTGGTAGCTAAGATCCTCATGATTTATTCCATGCCAGCGGGAGTGGAAAATATTTTGGTATCTCAGATTGTTCTGGGAATTCTCACACAGAAACATCATTGGCAGGAAGGATGTTCAACATGATTTTTACATTTGTGGCTGTTTTAGGCCCTTTTTTAGACCTACACATGCCTCCTGTGAGATCTGTGAACCCTACACGATAAAGACAATATATTGGTGTCATTATACAATGCGCTTTCAAATATGAACTATGTCTAGATTCTGAAATGTTTTCTTACATTGAGTTATTCAACATAAAAAATACGAATATGAATATCTCAACCCTTTTTGATTTTGCTTATTTTTAGACATATTGCTTGGAACAATATACTCTTCAAACACATCACATTTCCATAGTGGGCTCTCTGGTACTTATAATGATATGACCCATCTTATACATAGAAATGAACAGTGGTTCCTCCATTAAAAGTTGCGTCATACTGCAGCACATCTTGCGGGCTGCCACAGAGTTCAATGGCACGTTATTTAATTGTCAGCCAGTGTTGCCATTAATGCTAGTTAGTGCTAGTTTGACCACCAGAGGGCATCTTTGAGAAGCATTTGATAGCCTTCAATAGTGGCTGTACTAGAGAATTTTAAAGATTTTTTGTAAGAACATCATATATGGGATTGATTTTAAGAAATGTTGCTTAATTAATTTGATTAATATTATGGTGTTTCTATTTCCAAGAAAAACAAAAAACGAAACCCTCAGGGTTTCCGTTAGGTTTGAACGGAAAATATGGCGCTGTCCAACGTGAAGGTCGGGAGTAGGCTACAGTAGTAAGAGCATAGCATTCTACCTTCAATATACTTTTAAAATAAATAAGACCTACACCACTTTTAACAGCACATTACTCAACACTAGTGAGAGTCATGTTGCCTACGGTAGGCCTACAGTATATCTAAAAATATATTTTTTCAATGACATGACTCTCCACCAATAATTACATTTAGAGGATTGGAGGATTCTAAATGAATATTTAAGGGGCATATTTCATTACGACAAATCTGATCTGTGAGAATATCTGAGGGGCTTTTATAAAATTCTAAATTAATTAATAGTAATAATAATAATAATCGCTTTGTTTAAAAAATAACAATATTTTGGAGATGATTTTGTCACCTAGAGTGAGATAGAAAAAGGCCAATCTTGGACATGGGGTGAGACATTCTCACTAATTTGTAAATAAAGCAAGTTTGTTATTCAGAATGTATTTATTTCTGTTTTTGGAGAGGAACCAAAAGCCGCCTCAAGGGTCTCCCGATGGCGGCCGGCACGGGTATCCAACCAGCATCTGTAGCAACGCAGTTTGCACTGCGATGCAGTGTCTTAGACCGCTGCGCCACTCGGGAGGCCACATCCACAAAGTTTTTAATGCTGGTCAATTGCCTTGCACAAAGTATCAAATTACAGAGAGGTGTTGGTAAGCGTACATTGTCCTGCTAATAGCCCATAATGAGCTATTATAATACTGTACATGGTGTCCAGGTCAGGATAACCAAAACATTTCTTTATTAAAGACTATCAGAAAGAATGTTGGTACTTATTTATTTTGATCCAAAGCCATGAATGAGTGAGTCTCAGCTTTATGTAGGTGCCGAGGCTATATGACTGTGCCTTCAAATTGATTATTTAGCAGACATGCCTTGCTTATATTCAGTCAACACATATATCTTAAGAATATCATGGAATATAATTGAACATTTTCGTTTCTCCATGCTTGTTTCAGAGCAGCGCGAAATGATGCTGAAATTGTTGACCACAGCTGGTAGGCTATATAAACTCAGCAAAAAAAGAAACGTCCTCTCACTGTCAACTGCCTTTATTTTCAGCAAACTTAACATGTGTAAATATTTGTATGACCATAACAAGATGCAACAACTGAGACATAAACTGAACAAGTTCCACAGACATGTGACTAACAGAAATTGAATAATGTGTCCCTGAACAAAGGGGGGGGGGGGTCAAAATGTAAAAGTAACAGTCAGTATCTGGTGTGGCCACCAGCTGCATTAAGTACTGCATTGCATCTCCTCCTTATGGACTGCATCAGATTTGCCAGTTCTTGCTGTGAGATGTTACCTCACTCTTCCACCAAGGCACCTGCAATTTCCCGGACATTTCTGGGGGGAATGGCCCATGTCCTCACCCTCCGATCCAACAGGTTCCAGACATGCTCAATGGGATTGAGATCTGGGCTCTTCGCTGGCCATGACAGAACACTGACATTCCTGTCTTGCAGGAAATCACGCACAGAACGAGCAGTATGGCTGGTGGCATTGTCATGCTGGAGGGTCATGTCAGGATGAGCCTGCAGGAAGGGTACCACATGAGGGAGGAGGATGTTTTCCCTGTAACGCATAACGTTGAGATTGCCTGCAATGACAACAAGCTCAGTCCGATGATGCTGTGACACACCGCCCAGACCATGACGGACCCTCCACCTTCAAATGGATCCCTTTCCAGAGTACAGGCCTCGGTGTAACGCTCATTCCTTCAACGATAAACGCAAATCCTACCAACCCTGGTGAGACAAAACCGCGACTCGTCAGTGAAACGCTCTTTTTGCCAGTCCTATCTGGTCCAGCGATGTTGGGTTTGTGCTCATAGGCGACGTTGTTGCCGGTGATGTCTAGTGAGGACCTGCCTTACAACAGGCCTACAAGCCCTCAGTCCAGCCTCTCTCAGCCTATTGCGGACAGTCTGAGCACTGATGGAGGGATTGTGCATTCCTGGTGTAACTCGGGCAGTTGTTGTTGCCATCCTGTACCTGTCCTGTAGGTGTGATGTTCAGATGTACCGATCCTGTGCAGGTGTTGTTACACGTGGTCTGCCACTGCGAGGACAATCAGCTGTCTGTCCTGTCTCCCTGTAGCGCTGTCTTAGGCGTCTCACTGTACGGACATTGCAATTTATTGGCCTGGCGACATCTGCAGTCCTCATGCCTCCTTGCAGCATGCCTAAGGCACGTTCATGCAGATGAGCAGGGACCCTGGGTAGCTTTCTTTTGGTGTTTTTCAGAGTCAGTAGAAAGGCCTCCTTAGTGTCCTAAGTTCTCCTAACTGTGACCTTAATTGCCTACCGTCTGTAAGCTGTTAGTGTCTTAATGACCGTTCCACAGGTGCATGTCCATTAATTGTTTATGGTTCATTGAACAAGCATGGGAAACGGTGTTTAAACCCTTTACAATGAAGATCTGTGAAGTTATTTGGATTTTTACGAATTATCTTTGAAAGACAGGGTCCTGAAAAGGGGATGTTTCTTTTTTTGCTGAGTTTATATTGTCCTGCTAATAGCCCATCCTAGAAACGTTTGCAGAATTCACAGCCTGCTACACTTGTGAACAGGGTTAATGTGTTAACAGGGTTGATAATAATAATAACTTTTCCCCCCTTCCACATGTTCAAAGTTCCAATTGATAAAGTTTAAGTTTTAATCAATTGGTATATTTGAGTTTGACCACAATATTTGTTGTATTATTTGTTCTGTCTTTTCTGGTGGATTGAATTGAAATTGCAACCATTCACGGCCGGTTGTGATACAGCCAACCTAACTAAGAAAGTCATTTTACGATACAATTCTCCCCCTACCCTCCTAGGCAAGATTTTATTGTCCTGCTAATAGCCCTGCTATTGTGTTTGAAATAGTATTTTTATCATTATTTTATTAATGAAAGCATAAAGATACTGATGAAGAAATACAGTACTGTACACTGTATGCTTTATCCAACATTTTGCGGTTGCATGAGGTTGCCCACACGCACTTTAAACATTTGGATAATAAAGCATTTTAAAGCATTTTGAAGATAGAAGCCACCTGCATTTGTTTTAGGCTACTGTGAAGTCTGACACGTGAACAGCCTACAGTACATACTGTAGTAAACATGTTGAAGTGCCTAATTCCTTACATAAGGGAGAGCAGGCCATGTCCAGACTTTCTCGGTGACCTCAACAAGTTTGCTTGAGATGTTGTTAGTAATTTGTGAGACATTGGTGAGACATTGTTACTAATTTGTAAATAAAGCCAGTTTGTTATTTAGAATTATTTATTTCTGTTTTTAGAGGGAGAGAAACCAAAAGCCTACAGTCGCCTCATGGGTCTCCCTGTTGCGGCCGGCACGGGTATTGAACCAGCATCTGTAGCAACGCAGTTTTCACTGCGATACAGTATCTTAGACCGCTATGCCACTCGGACACTGTACAACGTGACAGGTCGGGAGTAGGCTACAGTACCACAGTTATAGCAAAATAATCCTAACATTTCCACACACTAATTGTAGTCTAAGTTTCTCTTAGAATAAAAACCTTAGTGTAACAACAGTTTTAGTAAGTAATACTGAAGTCGTGCACATTTATCAGTTTCTATTTTGGCTTATACTGCCCATTCATTGTCAGTTAGAGACACAATAGCGCCTTGGGACCCAATAGCAAAATCCATGCTCTAACTCCCCCTTGCGCTGGTCTGGAGCAATGAAGTAGTGACGCAGGGTACCGTACTAAACCACAAATAACCTCCTAAGTCCCGCAGCATAATCGCAAAACTTTTAGTTGAGCAACCACTGTACATTATAGGTCATCAACCAATCACAGCCCTCCTTTAGGATTGCACATTCAGTAAATCATCAGCAGAGGGAGTTCACTTTGAATCCATTTACCATTCAATGTGTTGGTGGTGCTCATGAAATTGAACATCAGAATTAGCAGAGAGCCCACTCTGGAAATAGTATGTACTTGAAGAGTATGTCTTAAAATGAACAACATCAACAAATATTTTTTTTTAGTGTAGAATAAATTAATGTTAAAATGTTTTTTTCAGAATTAAGATACTCTATTTTAGAACTCACTATAAGGAGTATAATGACAGATGTTGTCTGTAGTATGTACAGTTCACAGATGATAGGGTCTAACAGAAGGCATGTATCAATCTAAAAAGGGCCAAAATGGCCACTTTCATGATTTTCTCAAAAATAGTTTGTGATGCAAATGTATAAAGTATTAAAAACCTCCTTCCTTCTAATTTAAGTTTCTATGTTACAACAGACAAGTGCCTTCACTGACATTTTCAACTTCTCCCTGACCAATTACGCCAAGGTAACCTGCCTAAATGACTACCGCCCCGTAGCACTCACATCTGTATCCATGAAGGGCTTTGAAAGGCTGGTCATAGCTCACATCAACACCATCATCCCAGACACCCTGGGCCCACTCCAATTTGCATACCGCCCCAACAGATCCACAGATGACGCAATCTCAATTGCATTCCACATTGCCCTTTCCCACCTGGACAAAAGGAACATATGTGAGAATGCTGTTCATTGACTACAGCTCAGCGTTCAACACCATAGTGCCCACAAAGCTCATCACTCAGCTAAGAACCCTGGGACTGAACACCTCCCTCTGCAACTGGATCCTGGACTTACTGACTGGCCACCCCCAGGTGGTAAAGGTAGGCAACAACACATCTGCCACGCTGATCCTCAAAAGGGAGCACCTCAGAGGTGCGTGTTTAGTCCCCTCCTGTTCTCATTCACTCACCACTGCGTGGCCAAGCACGACTCCAACACCATCACTAAGTTTGCTGACGACACAACGGTGGTAGGCCTGATCACCGACAATGATGAGACAGACTATCGGGAGGAGGTCAGAGACCTGGCAGTATAGTGCCAGGACAACAACCTCTCCCTCAACGTGCGCAAGACAAAGAAGCTGATCGGGGACTACGGGAAAAGAATAGAAGAACACACCCCCATTCACATCGACAGGGTTATAGTAGAGCGGGTCGAGACCTTCAAGTTCCTTGGTGTCCACATCACTAACAAACTAGAATGTTCCAAACACACCAAGACAGTTGTGAGAGGGGACGACAATGCCTATTCCCAATTGGGAAACTGAAAAGATTTGGCATGGGTCCCCAAATCCTCAAAAGCTTCTACAGCTGCACCATCGAGAGCATCCTGACCGGTTGCATCACTGCCTGGTATGGCAACTGCCCGGCATTCAACCGTAAGGCGATACAGAGGGTAGTGCGTATAGCCCAGTACATCACTGGGGCCAAGCTTCCTGCCATCCAGGACCTCTATACTAGGCGGGGTCAAAGGAAGGCCCAAAAAATTGTCAAAAACTCCAGCCACCCTAGTCATAGACTGTTCTCTCTGCTACTACACGGCAAGCGGTACCAGAATGCCAAATCTAGGTCCAAAAGGCTCCTTAACAGCTTCTACTCCCAATCCATAAGATTGCTGAACAATTAATTTAAAAAATGATACCTGGACTATTTGCATTTTTTTTTTTACACACTGCTGTTACTTGCTGTTTATCATCTATCTATGCATAGTCACTTTACCCCTACCTACATGTACATATTACCTCGACTAACCTGTACCCCCGCACATTGACTCTGTTCCGGTACCCCTTGAAGATAGCCTCGTTATTGTGTTACTTTTTTTTACTTTAGTTTATTTCGTAATATTTTCTTAACTGCATTGTTGGTTAAGGGCTTGTAATTAAGAATGTCAAGGTAAGGTCTACCTACACCTGTTGTTGTATTCGGCACATGTGACAAGTACATTTGAGTTGATTTTGATTGGAATGACAGTCACACACACACACACACACACACACACACACACACACACACACACACACACACACACACACACATACTTCATCAGCAATGATTCCTGTACATTGTGCCCTCTTAATGAACCTGGTACCTTTATACACATGGTTTGGGAATGCTCTCTGGTATCTGTATTCTGGGATGAAGTAGCTTTGAACTTATCCACT
Source organism: Salvelinus namaycush (assembly GCF_016432855.1). Lineage (NCBI taxonomy): Eukaryota > Metazoa > Chordata > Actinopteri > Salmoniformes > Salmonidae > Salvelinus > Salvelinus namaycush. Next base: position 31,797,230 of record NC_052315.1, read on the forward strand.
CTGTTATCAGAAAATATTCCTGCATCTCCTTTTGTTTTACTTTGATATGATGTCTCTGTACTTCATTTATCTCTTTGTCAGAAGCGCATTCTTCTTGTTGGCCTAACTGCTGCAAAAACATTTTTGGTTACTACATGATTCCATATGTGTTATGTCATAGTTTTGATGTCTTCACTATTATTCTACAATGTAGAAAATAATAAAAAATAAAGAAAAACCCTTTAATGAGTATGTGTGTCCAAACCTTTGACTGGTACTGTATTTATTCTTGTTTGCTGAATAAACATTTGATCACACAAAAAAAAAAACTTTATCAGCAGAACGCACACACACCCATGCATTTACACTTTGAGTTTCCCCTGGTGTGTGTGTGTGTGTAGGGTGTCTGAGAGTGTAGAGCGGAATCGCTGTCAGCTGCAGAGTGTGACAGATCGGATCAGGCTGGCCCAGGCCCGCGTCGACAAGATCAAAGGCAGCAAGAAGGCCACCAAGGTAACACGCTTCACACACAGAGTTGCAGATATCTGCAAAGCAGATTACTTACAATACTTTCGAGTACTACGAGATTTTGATGGGTGTATGTGTGTGTGTGACAATGTGTAGGTGTTCTCCAGTGCTAAGTATCCAGCTCCAGATCGTCTCCAGGATTACTCCTCCATCTTCAGTGGAGCCACAGACCCCGCCTCCCAAACACGCCCCCGATACCACATACAGGCCAAACTACAACCCCTTGATGACAAGGCCCTGCAGGTAACACACACAAACACATAAATATACAATACTTTATTTGATCATCTGCAAAACATTGCAGTACAAAGAGGTCAAATCAAACTTTGTTTGTCACATGCTCCCCGAATACAGCAAGTGTAGACCTTACTGTGAAATACTTACTTACAAGCCCTTAACCAACAGTGCAGTTCAAGAAGAGTTAAGAAAATATTGACCAAATAAACTAAAGCTAAAAAATAATAAAAAGTAACACAATAAAATAACAATAATGAGACTATATACAGGGGGTACCGATACCGAATCAGTGTGCGGGTGTACAGGTTAGTTGAGGTAATTTGTACATGTAGGTAGGGATGAAGTGACTATGCTTGGGTAATAAACAGCGAGTAGCAAAAGTGTACAAAACAAATGTTAATGTAAATAGTCCGGTGGCCATTTGATTAATTGTTCAGCAGTTATGGCTTGGGGGTAGAAGCTGTTAAGGAGCCTTTTGGTCCTAGACTTGGCGCTCCGGTACCGCTTGCCGTGCGGTAGCAGAGAAAACAGTCTATGACTAGGGTGGCTGGAGTCTCTGATAAATGTATTGGCTTTCCTCTGACACCGCCTAGTATACAAGTCCTGGACGGCAGGAAGCTTGGCCCCATGATACAGAGGGTATGCACTACCCTCTGTATCACCTTACGGTCAGATGCCGAGCAGTTGGTTGCCATAACAGGCGGTGATGCAACCGGTCAGGATGCTCTCGATGGTGCAGCTGTAGAACTTTCTCCTGAGGGGGAAAAGGTGTCGTCGTGCCCTCTTCACAACTGTCTTGGTGTGTTTGGACCATGATAGTTCGTTGGTGATGTGAACACCAAGGAACTTAACTCTCGACCTGCTCCACTACAGCCCCGTCGATGTTAATGGGGGCTTGTTCGGCCCCCCTTTTCCTGTAGTCCACAATGTTGGAATCGTGTTTGGCCACGCAGTCGTGGGTGAACAGGGAGTACAGGAGGGGACTAAGTACCCACCCCTGAGGGGCCCCAGTGTTGAGGATCAGTGTGGCAGACGTGTTGTTGCCTACCCTTACCACCTGGGGGCGGTCTGTCAGGAAGGCCAGGATCCAGTTGCAGAGGGAGGTGTTTAGTCCCAGGGTGCTTAGCTTAGTGATGAGCTTTGTGGGCACTATGGTGTTGAACGCTGAGCTGTAGTCAATGAACAGCATTCTCACATACAGTGGGGCAAAAAAGTATTTAGTCAGCCACCAATTGTGCAAGTTCTCCCACTTAAAAAGATGAGAGAGGCCTGTAATTTTCATCATAGGTACACTTCAACTATGACAGACAAAATGAGGAAAACAAATCCAGAAAATCACATTGTAGGATTTTTAATGAATTTATTTGCAAATTATGGTGGAAAATAGTATTTGGTCAATAACAAAAGTTTATCTCAATACTTTGTTATATACCCTTTGTTGGCAATGACAGAGGTCAAATGTTTTCTGTAAGTCTTCACAAGGTTTTTACACACTGTTGCTGGTATTTTGTCCCATTCCTCCATGCAGATCTCCTCTAGAGCAGTGATGTTTTGGGGCTGTTGCTGGGCAACACGGACTTTCAACTCCCTCCAAAGATTTTCTATGGGGTTGAGATCTGGAGACTGGCTAGGCCACTCCAGGACCTTGAAATGCTTCTTACGAAGCCACTCCTTCGTTGCCCGGGCGGTGTGTTTGGGATCATTGTCATGCTGAAAGACCCAGCCACGTTTCATCTTCAATGCCCTTGCTGATGGAAGGAGGTTTTCACTCAAAATCTCACGATACATAGCCCCATTAATTCTTTCCTTTACACGGATCAGTCGTCCTGGTCCCTTTCCAGAAAAACAGCCCCAAAGCATGATGTTTCCACCCCCATGCTTCACAGTAGGTATGGTGTTCTTTGGATGCAACTCAGCATTTTCTTTGTCCTCCAAACACGACGAGTTGAGTTTTTACCAAAATGTTATATTTTGGTTTAATCTGACCATATGACATTCTCCCAATCTTCTTCTGGATCATCCAAATGCTCTCTAGCAAACTTCAGACGGGCCTGGACATGTACTGGCTTAAGCAGGGGGCCACGTCTGGCACTGCAGGATTTGAGTCTCTGGCGGCGTAGTGTGTTACTGATGGTAGGCTTTGTTACTTTGGTCCCAGCTCTCTGCAGGTCATTCACTAGGTCCCCCCGTGTGGTTCTGGGATTTTTGCTCACCGTTCTTGTGATCATTTTGAGCCCACGGGGTGAGATCTTGCGTGGAGCCCCAGATCGAGGGAGATTATCAGTGGTCTTGTATGTCTTCCATTTCCTAATAATTGCTCCCACAGTTGATTTCTTCAAACCAAGCTGCTTACCTATTGCAGATTCAGTCTTCCCAGCCTGGTGCAGGTCTACAATTTTGTTTCTGGTGTCCTTTGACAGCTCTTTGGTCTTGGCCATAGTGGAGTTTGGAGTGTGACTGTTTGAGGTTGTGGACTGGTGTCTTTTATACTGATAACAAGTTCAAACAGGTGCCATTAATACAGGTAACGAGTGGAGGACAGAGGAGCCTCTTAAAGAAGAAGTTACAGGTCTGTGAGAGCCAGAAATCTTGCTTGTTTGTAGGTGACCAAATACTTATTTTCCACCATAATTTGCAAATAAATTCATAAAAAATCCTACAATGTGATTTTCTGGATTTTTTTTTCTCATTTTGTCTGTCATAGTTGAAGTGTACCTATGATGAAAATTACAGGCCTCTCTCATCTTTTTAAGTGGGAGAACTTGCACAATTGGTGGCTGACTAAATACTTTTTTGCCCCACTGTATGTGTTCCTTTTGTCCAGGTGGGAAAGGGCAGTGTGGATTGCGATTGCGTCATCTGTGGATCTGTTGGGGCGGTATGCGAATTAGTGGGTTTAGGGCAGTGATTCCCAAACTTTCTATAGTACAGTACCCCTTCAAACATTCAGCCTCCAGCTGCATACCCCCTCTAGAACCAGGGTCAGCACGCTCTCAAATGTTGTTTTTTGCCATCATTATAAGCCTGCCACACTCACACTATACGATAAATTTATGAAACATAAGAATGAGTGCGTTTTTGTTACAACCCGGCTCGTGGGAAGTGACAGAGCACTAATAGGGCCAGGGCACAAATAATAATCAATACTTTTGCTCTTTATTTAACCATCTTACATATAAAACCTTATTTGTTCATCGAAAATTGTGAATAACTCACCACAGATTAATGAGAAGGGTGTGCTTGAAAGGATGCACATAACTCTGCAATGTTGGGTTGTATTGGAGAGAGTCTTTAATCATTTTCCACACACAGTCTGTGCCTGTATTTAGTTTTCATGCTAGTGAGGGCCGAGAATCCACTCTCACATAGGTACGTGGTTGCAAAGGACAACAGTGTCTTAACAGCTCGATTTGCCAAGGCAGGATACTCTGAGCGCAACCCAATCCAGAAGTCTGCCAGTGGCTTCTGATTAAATTCAATTTTCACAGAACCGCTTGTTGCAATTTCTATGAGGCTCTCTTGTTCAGATATCGGTAAGTGGACTGGAGGCAGGGCATGAAAGGGATAACGAATCCAGTTGTTTGTGTCATCCATTTCGGGAAAGTACATGCGTAATTGCGCACCCAACTCACTCAAGTGCTTCGCTATATCACATATGACATTGTCCGTAAGCTTGAGTTCATTTGCACACAAAAAATCGTACAATGATGGAAAGACCTGTGTGTTGTCCTTGTTAATGCAGACAGAAAAGAGCTCCAAATTCTTAATCATAGTCTCAATTTTGTCCCGCACATTGAATATAGTGGTTGAGAGTCCCTGTAATCCTAGATTCAGATCATTCAGGCGAGAGAAAAAAAACATCAACCAAAAAGGCCAGTCGTGTGAGAAACTCATTATCATGCAAGGGGTCAGACAAGTGAAAATTATGGTCAGTAAAGAACTTTAAGCTCGTCTCTCAATTTAAAAAAAATGTCAATACTTTGCCCCTTGATAACCAGCGCACTTCTGTATGTTGTAAAAGCGTTACATGATCGCTGCCCACATCATTGCATAGTGCAGAAAATACATGAGAGTTCAGGGGCCTTGCTTTAACAAAGTTAACCATTTTCACTGTAGTGTCCAAAACGTCTTTCAAGCTGTCAGGCATTCCCTTGGCAGCAGGAGCCTCTCGGTGCCGCAGGGTACCCAAGTGGCGTCGGGAGCAACTGCTTGCATGTGCGTTACCACTCCACTGTCTCCCTGTCATGGCTTTTGTGCCATCAGTACAGATACCAACATGAGCAGCAGCTACGTTTGGCTACATACGGATCGTTAGTGGAATTCCCGTGAGAGAGTAACGGTTAATGTGATTGGATGTTAATTATTTGACTAGGCTACCTGTATTTGACATTGTGTTGTTATTTTACTGAACACTAAATGGTTTAATTTTATTTTTGGCAGTGAAATGTGGCTACTCAGGCAAGGAAAAAAAACTCAAATTTATAGCCCAATTGGAAAATAGAAATGGACTGTTTGAAAGTGTGAAGATAGATGTCCCCTCCTACCTACCAGACCTGCCAGGCATAGTGATTTGTGAAAGTGATTTGGCGTACCCCCGATGGCATTGCACCCAGTTTGGGAATACCTGGTCTAGGGTATCCGGGAGGATGCTGTTGATGTGAGTCTTGACCAGCCTTTCAAAGCACTTCATGGCTACCGACGCGAGTGCTACGGGGCAGTAATCATTTAGGCAGGTTACCTTCGCTTCCTTGGGCACACGGACTATGGTGGTCTGCTTGAAACATATAGGTATTACAGACTCGGTCAGGGAAAGGTTGAAAATGTCAGTGAAGACTCTTGCCAGTTGGTCCGCACATGCTTTTAGTACACGTCCTGGTAATCCGTCTGGCCCCACGGCTTTGTGAATGTTGACCTGTTTAAAGGTCTTGCTCACATCGGCTACCGAGAGCGGTATCACACAGTCATCCAGAACAGCTGGTGCTCTCGTGCATGATTCAGTGTTGCTTGCCTCGAAGTGAGCATAAAAGGCATTTAGCTCGTCTGGGAGGCTCACGTCAATGGGCAGCTTGCGTCTGGCTTTCCCTTTGTAGTCCATAATAGTTTTCATGCCCTGCCAAATCCGACGAGCATCAAGCTTTGCTTGTTTGATGGTTCGTCTGAGGGCATAGCGGGATTTCTTATAAGCATACAGATTGCTGGACTTTGGACACAGAAAGTACTGTCTCCTCCGCAGCTGAAGCTGCCCATTACAGCTGATATATGTATAGTTTAAATGCACAGCTTGAAAGCAGTATAGGCCTAACTGTTTAGATAAATTAAATATGACCATGCCTTTTTGGCTTTCACTCACAAGATACACTAGTGTTCAAAAGTTTGGGGTCACTTAGAAATGTCCTTGGTTTTGAAAGAAAAGCTATTTTATTTGTCCATTTAAAATAACATTAACCTGTTTGGGGTGCAGCCCGACACCGGTACACTTATGACAACATCCAGCTCAAGTGCAGGGCGCGAAATTCAAAAGATATTTTTTTTAAATATTTAACTTTCACACATTAACAAGTCCAATACAGCATATGAAAGGTACACATCTTGTGAATCAAGCCAACATGTCCGATTTTTAAAATGTTTTACAGGGAAGACAAAATATGTAAATCTATTAGCTAACCACGTTAGCAAAAGACACCACTTTTCTTACTCCATCAGTTTTTTACTCCATCAGTAGCTATCACAAATTCGACCAAATAAAGATATAAATAGCCACTAACCAAGAAACAACTTCATCAGATGACAGTCTGATAACATATTTATTGTATAGCATATGTTTTGTTCGAAAAATTTGCTTATTTCAGGTATAAATCATAGTTTACATTTCAGCTACAATCAGAAATTGCACCGAAAGCAGCCATAATATTTACAGACACCAACGTCAAATACCTAATTACTCATCATAAAACATTTCTGAAAAATACATAGTGTACAGCAATTGAAAGACAGGCATCTTGTGATTCCAGACAATATTTCCGATTTATTAAATGTTTTACAGCGAAAACAAAATGTAGCGTTATATTAGCATAGCCACAATAGCCAGAAACACTTGGGCGCCGACGACCAGTTTACATGCACGACAGATATTAGAAATAGCATCATAAAATGTTTCTTACTTTTGGTGATCTTCCGTCAGAATGTTGGACAAGGTGTCCTTTGTCCAGAACAGTCGTTGTTTGGATCTGGAACGGCAAATTTCCCTCTTCATTTAGCATGGGCACTTGCCAAGTGCTACGGATCTCTCCAATGTCAACAAAGTCAGAGAACGGAACACGGCAAAACTCCCGAACAATTTTAAATAATCTGATTAAACTATATTGAAAAAACATACTTTACGATGATATGGTCACATGTATCAAATAAAATCTAAGACGGAGATGTTAGTCGTCCATAACGAGAGCAAAACAGAAGGCAAATCCATGTCCTCTTTCGCGCGCTCCAGAAACAGGAAGTGGACGGTCACGTCAAACAAAGAGCTTTAATTCCACCTCAGACCAAGATAAACACGAATTTTTTTCTCTCACCGCCTCTTGACAACCAGGGGAAGGTGTATGAAGTGTATGTAGACTCTTACGTATCATGCCCATGTATAGGCAGGAAGTTGAACAGAGCATCGATTTCTGACATTCCACTTCCTGGTCAGGAAGTGTGCTGCAGAATGACTTCTGTTTCACTCAGAGAAATAATTCAAACGGTTTTAGAAACTAGAGAGTGTTTTCTATCCAATAGTAATAATACTATGCATATTGTACGAGCAAGAATTGAGTACGAGGCCGTTTGAAATGGGCACGATTTAACTGGCTACTCAATACTGCCCCTTGCAGCCATAACAGGTTAAATTGATCAGAAATACAGTGTAGACATTGTTAGTGTTGTAAATAACTGTTGTAGCTGGATATTTTTTATGGAATATCTACATAGGCGTACAGAGGCCCATTATCTAGGCAGAGTTGCAAAGAAAAAGCCATATCTCAGATTGGCCAATAAAAGATTGGCAAAAGAACACAGACACTGGACAGAGGAACTCTGCCTAGAAGGCTAGCATCCCGCAGTCGCCTATTCACTGTTGACGTTGAGACTGGTGTTTTGCGGGTACTATTTAGTGAAGCTGCCAGTTGAGGACTTGTGAGGCACCGGGGCCTCCCACTCCTCTTTCTATTCTGGTTAGAGCCAGTTTCCGCTTTTCTGTGAAGGTAGTAGTACGTACACAGCGTTGTACGAGATCTTCAATTTCTTGGCAATTTCTCGCATGGAATAGCCTTCATTTCTCAGAACAAGAATAGAATAGTTTCAAAGAAAGTTATTTGTTTCTAGCCATTTTGAGCCTGTAATCGAACCCACAAATGCTGATGCTCCAGATACTCAACTAGTCTAAAGAAGGCCAGTTTTATTGCTTCTTTAAACAGCACTACAATTTTCAGCTGTGCTAACATAATAGCAAAAGGGTTTTCTAATGATCAATTAGCCTTTTAAAATGATAAACTTAGATTAGCTAACACAATTTGCCATTGGAACACATGAGTGATGGTTGCTGATAATGGGCCTCTGTACGCCACTGTAGATATTCCATACAAAATCAGCCGTTTCCAGCTACAATAGTCATTTACAACATTAACAATGTCTACACTATATTTCTGATCAATTTTATGTTATTTTAATGGGCAAAAAATGTGCTTTTATTTAAAAAACAAGGACATTTCTAAGTGACCCCAAGCTTTTGAACGGTAGTATACATTCTGCTCCACTCAGCCGTACAGCTGAGTCCACAGGTATTTAACAGCTGCATAGACAAACCTGGGGGCTGAGGTGATGGGTTTTGACCTGGCTGGGAGAGACCTACCGCTAGTTAGGCTCTGACCTGACTTGACCTGCCTGAGGACAGACCTGTTCTGACCTGGGGACATGACATGAGAAGCCCTGACTAAAACTACCCTCAGGAAACTACTGTGTGCGTGTAGTGGTGGGAAAAGTACTCAATTGTCATACTTGAGTAAAAGTAAAGATACCTTAAGTAGAAAATGACTCAAGTAAAAGTGAAAGTCACCCAGTAAAATACTTCTTGAGTAAAAGTTTTAAAGTATCTGGTTAAAAATGTACTTAAGTAGAGTGGTGGAAAAAGTACTCAATTGTCATACTTAAGTAAAAATAAATTCTACACATGAAATTCCTTATATTAGGCAAACCAGAAGGCACAATGTTCTTGTTTTTTTTAATTTACGGACAGCCAGGGACCCACTAAAACACTCAGACATAATTTACAAATGCAGTATTTGTGTTTAGTGAGTCCACCAGATCAGAGGCAGTAGGGATGACAACATGTTATATTGACAGGTGTATGAATTGGACCCTATTACTGTCCTGCCTGAGCATTTGAAATATATTGAGTACTTTTGGGTGTCAGGGTATTTTTACTTAGTTACTTTACACCACAGTTGTGTGTGTTTGCACCTTAGCTCAGCAGTGAAGCTGTGCGTTATTGATAGTGAACACCCCTGAGATCTCCCTCGCTGCCGGAATCGAAAACTTCCAGGAACAGTAGTATTTTGTGCTGAGAGAGAGAGAGAGAGAGAGAGAGAGAGAGAGAGAGAGAGAGAGAGAGAGAGAGAGAGAGAGAGAGAGAGAGAGAGAGAGAGAGAGAGAGAGAGAGAGAGAGAGAGAGAGAGAGAGAGAGAGAGAGAGAGAGAGAGAGAGAGAGAGAGAGAGAGAGAGAGAGAGAGAGAGAGAGAGAGAGAGAGAGAGAGAGAGAGAGAGAGAGAGAGAGAGAGAGAGAGAGAGAGAGAGAGAGAGAGAGAGAGAGATGTGGAAAACAATATTTCCTGTGTGCTTCCCTGGCTCAGAGATGTATTATTTATGAAACCTCATGCGCTGCGGAGAGAGAGAGCGAGTGAGGGAGAGAGAAATAGACAGATGCTGATAAGGAAAGAGTGGGAGTTATTCATGTGTTTTGGAGTCTGGTTGTGTGCAGACTCCAAACGACAGGGTATTTGAATCCGTCTGATTCTGTATCTCTCTTTTGCCTGCAAGGCTGTCTCTATCAAAAGCTACTACTGTAACTATTTTTTTATTTGTTTTTTTATTTAATATTATTATTTTATTTAGATTTTTTTCTATTGTGTTATTGACTGTATGTTTGTTTATTCCATGTGTAACTCTGTTGTTTGTGTCGCACTGCTTTGCTTTATCGTGGCCAGGTCGCAGTTGTAAATGAGAACTTGTTCTCAACTAGCCTACCTGGTTAAATAAAGGTGAAATAATAAATACAAACATTTCTTTGTTCAAAACAGAGGTGGAAAGCAAAGCAAAGCTAATGCATGTTTATGTCTGGTGGCCATTTGTGTTTTTTAAAGAAAAGTAGGTTCTTATCAGACTCATTTAATATCAGTCTTCTCTTGTTTTACACCCCCTGTCTCTATATCCCCCTCTAGGAGAAGTTGTGTTATTACCCGGTGTGTGTGAGCAGTAAGAAGCGTTCGGAGGATGAGACCGAGGAGGGGCTGGGCGGTCTGCCTCGAAACATCTCCTCTGTCAGCTCCCTGCTGCTGTTTAATACTACAGAGAACTTGTTAGTACACACACACACACACACACACACCCACACACCCCCACACCCACACACACACACTCCTCTAACTGTTTGTGTATGTGTTTAGGTATAAGAAGTATGTGTTCCTGGACCCTCTGGCGGGGGCGGTGACTAAAACACACACCACCCTGGAGACAGAGAAGGAAGAGAAACCATTTGACGCTCCGCTATCCATAACCAAGAGAGAACAGCTGGAGAGACAGGTACACACACATCGTACACACACACTCCCTTACATGTGTTCACTAAAGAACTGGAGGCCTGAAAGATTATTTGAAAGGGCCTTGCTAACAGGTTAAAGTGTACCTTATGATTAGGACACTTTCTCTCTCCCTTCTCGCATTCCCTCTCCATCTGTCCCCCTGTAGACAGCAGAGAGCTACTTCTATGTTCCAGACCTGGGTCAGGTCCCAGAGATAGACGTCCCCTCCTACCTACCAGACCTGCCAGGCATTGCTGACGACTTGTCCTACAGCCAAGACCTGGGGCCAGGCATCGCACCCTCTGGACCAACACACACCTTCCCTGAACTACCGACCTTCACTGGGGAGGACATGTCTGGTACACATGCTGTTTCTGTTGTGTGGATTATACAGAAGTTTGCCTGGAAATCGGTCATGTCAACTGACGGAACTGTTTCTATTGGTTGTTGTTTGTTTGTGTTACAGGTTCTCAGTTCCAAGTTGCAGTCCCGCCTCCTCCCCCTCCTCCCCCACCAGAGCCCACACACACCCCCGCCCCTCCCCCTGGTCTCCCCCCTCCTCCACCTCCTCCCCCACCTCCACCTGCAGACAGCCCTGCCGACCCCAACCGCACTCGGAGCACAGGTACCACACGCACACACTACATACAGTGCATTCGGAAAGTATTCAGACCCCTTCACTTTTCCGCATTTTGTTACGTTACAGCCTTATTCGAAAACGTATAAAAAATATATATTCTTCATCAATCTACACACAATACCCTATAATGACAAAGTAAAAACAGGTTTTTATAAATTTTTGCAAATGTATAAAAATAAAAAAAAACAGAAATATTACATTTACATAAGTATTCAGACCCTTTACTCAGTACTTTGTTGAAGCACCTTTGGCAGTGATTACAGCCTCAAGTCTTCTTGGATATGACGCTACAAGCTTGGCTCACCTGTATTTGGGGAGTTTCTTTCATTCTTCTCTGCAGATCCTCTCAAGCTCTATCAGGTTGGAAGGGGAGCGTTGCTGCACAGCTATATTCAGGTCTCTCCAGAGATGTTCGATCGGGTTCAAGTCTGGGCTCTGGCTGGGCCACTCAAGGACATTCAGAGACTTATCCCCAAGCCACTCCTGCGTTGTCTTGGCTGTGTGCTTAGTATCGTTGTCCTGTTGGAAGGTGAACCTCCGCCCAAATCTGAGGTACTGAGCAATCTGGAGCAGGTTTTTCATCAAGGGTCTGTCTGTACTTTGCTCCGTTCATCTTTCCCTCGATCCTGACTAGTCTCCCAGTCCCTGCCACTGAAAAACATCCCCACAGCATGATGCTGCCACCACCATGCTTCACTGTAGGGATGGTGACAGGTTTCCTCCAGACGTGACGCTTGGCATTCAGGCCAAAGAGTTTAACTTGGTTTCATCAGACCAGATAATCTTGTTTCTCATTGTCTGAGAGTCCTTTAGGGGCCTTTTTGCAAACTCCAAGGGGGCTGTCATGTGCCTTTTACTGAGGAGTAGCTTCTGTCTGGCCACTCTATCATAAAGGCCTGATTGGTGGAGTGCTGCAGAGATGGTTGTCCTTCTGGAAGGTTTTCCCATCTCCACAGGAACTCTGGATCTCTGTCAGAGTGACCATCGGGTTCTTGGTCACCTCCCTGACCAAGGCCCTTCTCTCCCGATTGCTCATTTTGGCCGGTGGCCAGCTCTAGGAAGACTCTTGGTGGTTCCAAACTACTTCCATTTAGAAATGATGGAGGCAAGTGTGTTCTTGGGGACTTCAATGCTGCAGAAATGTTTTGGTACACTTCCCCAGATCTGTGCCTTGACACAATCCTGTCTCTGAGCTCTACGGACAATTCCTTTGACCTCATGGCTTGGTTTTTGCTCTGACATGCACTGTTAACTGTGGGACCTTATATAATTATGTCCAATGAATTGAATTTACCACAGATGGACTCCATTCAAGTTGTAGAAACACCTCAAGGATGATCAATGGAAACAGGATGCACCTGAGCTCAATTTCGAGTCTCAAAGCAAAGGGTCTGAATACTTATTTCTGTTTTTAATCAATTTGCTAAAATTTCTAAAAACCAGTTTTAGCTTTCTCATTATGGGGTATTGTGTGTTGATTGATGAGTGGGGAAAAAATAATTTAATACATTTTAAAATAAGTCTGTAACGTAACAAAATGTGGAAAAAGGGAAGGGGTCTGAATACTTTCCAAATGCACTGTATGTAAGTATACACACACACACACACACACACACTCTCCTCTCTAACTGTGTGTTTACGTCCAGCTCCTGTAGCGGGGGCTCCCAGCGAGGTGGTTGAATCAAACAGTCGGGCCAGTCTACTAGAGTCCATCCGCAACGCTGGAGGCATCGGCAAGGCCAAACTACGCAACATCAAAGAACGCAAGATGGAAAAGAAGAAACAGAAGGAACAGGAACAAGGTAAGACAAAAATAGGGGGAGTGAGGGGAGAGAGAGGAAGAATAGAGGGAGAGGAAAATAAACAGATTGCCGTTGGTTGAGTGTCTTGGTTCTCCACTTGAATAACAAGCGAGAGATCAGTCTTGAATCTGGTGACTCTTTGAGAACATGTAACACCAACAGAGCAATGCTACCTGCCTCCAGTTCTTTAACTTACAGAGCATATTTGGGACATAGTGTTAGTGTGTGTAAAGACACACCACAGGGTTACCTAACTAGTCATAGAGAACAGCTCAGGGCTTCATGACCTTTAGATGTATAAACATCACCTTCATTAAGCACTGATTTAACTACATGCTGTTTTTATCTGTATGACATTTGCTGTGAGCGCGTGTGAGGGAGCGAGAATATGTGTGAGAGGAACCAGCAATGATGACGGGACTTAATTTGCTGCCGGGCCACTAACATTTAACAGTTGCGTTCATTTGAGCAAGTCATGAAAACTACTACAGTTGTTCACCAGCTATACTATTTATGTAGTATGTAGCTACAGTAATGTAACTTCTCTGGTCTCTCTCCACTGTACTAAAAAGGACATAGAAATGGAATCCATCATCTCTGCTTCATTGCTTTCTTACTGTGTTCTCCCTCCCTCTCTCTCAGTGGTAGCAGCAGCCAGTGGAGGAGACTTCATGTCAGATCTCTTCAATAAGTTGGCCATGCGAAGGAAAGGTGAGAACATCCCTCTCCCTGCCTGTCCCTCCCTCCTTTGCTCATCTCCCCTGTCGCAAAGGCTCTGATAATTGTGTAGAAGTATTTCTGTCTCGGTGATCGTGGTGTGTGTGTTTCCTAGGTATCTCTGGTAAGGGTCCTGGAGGTGGGGACTCTGGGGAGGGCCCAGCTGGTTCTGGCAGCGCATTCGCTAGGATGTCCGATGTAATCCCACCTCTTCCTGCCCCCCATCAGCCAACCACTGAAGACGAGGACGACTGGGAGGCCTAACAACTGACACTAGCCAATCAGAACCAATGGAACTGAGCACATCTAGCTCTAAGCCAATCAGAGAACAGAATACTGAGGCGATTCTGAGGGATGAAGCTAACGCTTGTTGAGGAGAGGTAATGCTGTGCTGTCAGTGGGTTGAGTTTCTTCCAGATGATAGACAATGGTGGCATTCCAGGTCGTAGCATGACTTCAATAAAGACCGCAGATTTTATGATTGTTTGACCATAGTGACGTGGTCCCTACGTCTTGCAATCAGCCGCACTTTCAGTGTCTGCCATGTATTTGACCCAGGTGTGTTATATAGTTCAGTGACTCCCTCTGCTGGCTTTCTGTAGTTCTGATCAACACACAGGAACCATCACGGACTGATCTTTACTGAGAAAATGAAAGGACAAACAACTACAGGAGAAAAGTCAGACCTCATCTCAGCATTGTAAAGATGTTTAATAAAGTAACATGTAAATATTACATCATGTGTCACACCACACTAAAGTAGCAGAACATTTCAATCAGAATGTTAACAAATTTCATTCAATAAATGGCTTTTTGCATTTAAAGAAAAACTGTCAGTGGAGAGTTGACTGATCTGTACTGCTGGAGAGGTGTGTGTGAGACAGACAGAGCCTAAACCTACAGTGCCTTCAGAAAGTATTCACACCCCTTGACTTTTCCCACCTGTTGTTACAAATTGGGATTAAAATTGATTTAATTATAATTTTGTTGTCAATGATCTACACAAAATGTGAAAAATAAAACATCTTAAATAGTTAAGTATTCAACCCCCTGAGTCAATACATGTTAGAATCACCTTTGGCAGCGATTACAGCTGTGAGTCTTTCTGGGTACGTCTTAAGAGCTTTGCACACCTGGATTGTACAATATTTGCACATTATTCTTTGAAAAATTCTTCAAGCTCTGTCAAGTTGGTTGTTGATCATTGCTAGACAGTCATGTACAGTAAATATTTTCAAACCATTTTAAATCAAAACTCGGCCACTCAGGAACATTCAATGTCATCTTGGTAAGCAACTCTGGTGTATATTTGGTCTTGTGTTTTAGGTAATTGTCCTGCTGAAAGGTGAATTTGTCTCCAAGTGTCTGGTCGAAAGCAGACTGAACAAGGTTTTCCTCTAGGATTTTGCCTGTGCTTAGCTCTATCCCGTTTCTTTTTATCCTAAAAAGCTCTAGTCAAATCAAATTGTATTTGTCACATACACATGGTTAGCAGATGTTAATGCGAGTGTAGCGAAATGCTTGTGCTTCTAGTTCCGACAATGCAGTAATAACCAACGAGTAATCTAACCTAACAATTCCACAACTACTACCTTATACACACAAGTGTAAAGGGATAAAGAATATGTACATAAAGATATATGAATGAGTGATGGTAGAGAACGGCATAGGCAAGATGCAGTAGATGGTATCGAGTACAGTATATACATATGAGATGAGTAATGTAGGGTATGTAAACATAAAAGTGCATAGTTTAAAGTGGCTAGTGATACATGTATTACATAAAGATGGCAAGATGCAGTAGATGATATAGAGTACAGTATATACATATACATTATATTAAGTGGCATTGTTTAAAGTGGCTAGTGATACATTTTTGATCAATTTCCATTATTAAAGTGAGCTGGAGTTGAGTCAGTATGTTGGCAGCAGCCACTCTATGTTAGTGGTGGCTGTTTAACAGTCTGATGGCCTAAAGATAGAAGCTGTTTTTCAGTCTCTCGGTCCCTGCTTTGATGCACCTGTACTGACCTCGCCTTCTGGATGATAGCGGGGTGAACAGGCAGTGGCTCGGGTGGTTGTTGTCCTTGATGATCTTTATGGCCTTCCTGTGACATCGGGTGGTGTAGGTGTCCTGGAGGGCAGGTAGTTTGCCCCCAGTGATGCGTTGTGCAGACCTCACTACCCTCTGGAGAGCCTTACGGTTGTGGGCGGAGCAGTTGCCGTACCAGGCGGTGATACAGCCCGACAGGATGTTCTCGATTGTGCATCTGTAGACGTTTGTGAGTGCTTTTGGTGACAAGCCAAATTTCTTCAGCCTCCTGAGGTTGAAGAGGCGCTGCTGCGCCTTCTTCACAACGCTGTCTGTGTGGGTGATCCTTGCTGATGACAAGCATACCCATAACATGATGCAGCTACCACCATGCTTGAAAATTTGAATAGTGGTACTCAGTGATGTGTTGGATTTGTAGAAAAGTTTGTAGCCATACACACATCCTTAAAAACATAGGTGCTGGGCTAACAAAGAATACTAGTACAGAACAAGGCCTGCACACTGTTGAAGCTCCAAATTCAGTTTTATTGACAACGATATGATCAAAAACGGCATTTCGACTTTTGGTCTTCACTTGTTTGATTTGCACCAAACATAACGCTTTGTATTCTGGACAAAAAGTTATTTTTTTGCCAAATTTATTGCAGTTTTACTTTTGTGCCTTATTGCAAACAGGATGCATGTTTTGGAATAGTTTTATTCTGTACAGGCTTCCTTTTCACTCACTTTCACTTCCTTTTCACTCACTAGGTTAGTATTGTGAAGTAACTACAATGTTGTTGATCTACCCTCAGTTATCTCCCATCACAGCCATTAAACTCTTAACTGTTTTGGCCTCGTGGTGAAATCCCTGAGTGGTTTCCTTCCTCTCCGGCAATTAGAAGGACACCTGTATCTTTTTAGTGACTAGGTGTATTGATACACCATCCAAAGTGTCATTAATAACTTCACCATGCTCAAAGGGATATTCCTTATGCTTTTTTAAATGTTTACCCATCTACCAATAGGTGCCCTTCTTTGCAAGGCATTGGAAAACCTCCCTGTCTTTGTGGTTGAATCTGCTGCTTGACTGAGGGACCTTACAGATAATTGTATGTGTGGGGTACAGAGACGAGGTAGTCATTTAAAAAATAATGTTAAGCACTATTATTGCACACAGTGAGTCCATGCAATTTATGTGACTTGTTAAGCATATTTTTACTCCTGAACTTATTTAGGCTTGCCATAAAAGGGTTGAATTCTTGACTAAAGACACAATCTCAATGTAATATATTTGAAATTCAGGCTGTAACAAAATGTGGAAAAAGTCAAGGGATGGGAATACTTTCGGAAGGCACTGTGCTGTATATGCTTCAACGAGTGTGTATATATGTGCTTTTGAACATCCCTCCAATTGAAAAGAGAGAGAGAGACTCTTGTCCAATCAGAAGTCCTGGCTCCAGGCTGAGAGAGGTGAAGCAGCTTAACTTTTTTGACAAGGGGTACACACCTGGCCGCACTCTTTCCACTTCACCTTCCTCTCATAGCTGCTGCTGTTGCTTTTTCTTCTCCATGAAGAGAGAGAAGTGTTGGGTCAGAGGTCCTGTGCTCCAGGGTTGTGCTCTACAGGAGTGCGTGTGCGACTGTGTGTGTGATTACCCATCGCAGGCCAGCGAAGGCAGGGCCGAAGCTGGTGTGTGTGCTCTGATCTAGTCGGGGAGTTTGGCCAGCGTTGCAGGTACGGAGTAGTGTTGGTCACACAGAACAATACACGCATAGTCTCTGTGATGACGAGGAGAGGAAATTGTCATCCCCAGAAGATTGATTGATTAGGGGTACAGATTGATTGATTAGGCCAGGGTTATACATACCTTGAGATATATACTGAACAAAAATAGCACAACATGCAACAATTTCAAAGATTTTACTGAGTTACAGTTCATATAGGGAAATCAGTCAATTGAAATATATTCATTAGGCCCTAATTTATGGATTTCACATGACTGGGAATACAGATATGCATCTGTTGGTCACAGACAACTTAAAAAAGAATCAGTACCTGGTGTGGCCGCCATTTGCCAAATACAGTGCGACACATCTCCTTCACATAGAGTTGATCAGTTGATTGTGGCCTGTGGAATGTTGTCCCACTCCTCTTCAATTGCTATGCAAAGTTGATGGATATTGGCGGAAACTGGAACAAGCGGTTGTACACATATGTCCAGACCATCCCAAACATGCTCAATGGGTGACATGGGTCTGGTGAGTATGCAGGCTTCCAGGAATTGTGTACAGATCCTTGCGACATGAGGCAGTGTATTATCATGCTGAAACATGAGGTGATGGCGGCAGATGAATGGCATGACAATTGGCCTCAGGATCTCATCACGGTATCTCTGTGCATTCAAACTGCCATAGATAAAATACAATTGTGTTTATTGGCCGTAGCTTATGCCTGCCCATACCATAACCCCACCATGGGGCAAACCCCTCGCCCACTCGACGCCATACACACTGTCTGCCATCTGCCCAGTACAGTTGAAACCGGGATTCATCCGTGAAGAGCACACTTCTCCAGCATGCCAGTGGCCATCGAAGGTGAGCATTTGCCCACTGAAGTTGTTTACGAGGCCGAACTGCAATCAGGTCAAGACCCTGGTGAGGACGACGAGCACGCAGATGAGCTTCCCTTAGACAGTTTCTAACAGTTTTGTCGAAATTCTTTGGTTGTGCAAACCCTCAGTTTTATCAGCTGTCCAGGTGGCTCATCTCACTCCATCCCACAGGGGAAGAAGCTGGATGTGGAAGTCCTGTCCTGGCGTGGTTACACGTGGTCTATGGTTGTGAGGTTGGTTGGACATACTGCCACATTCTCTAAAATGATGGAGGTGGCTTATGGTAGAGAAATTAACATTAAATTCTCTGACAACAGCTCTGGTGGACATTCCTGCAGTCCGCATGCTAATTGCACGCTCCCTCAAACCTTGACATCTGTGGCATTGTGTTGTGTGATAAAACTGCACATTTTTGAATGGCCTTTTATTGTCCACAGCACAAGGTTCACCTGTGTAATGATCATGCTGTTTCAATCAGCTTCTTGATATGCCACACCTGTCAGGTGGATGGATTATTTTGGCAAAGGAGAAATGTTCAATAACAGCGACGTAAACAAATGTGTGCACAAAATTTGAGAGAATTAAGATTTTTGTGCATATGGAACATTTCTGGGATCTTTTATTTCAGCTCATGAAACATGGGACCAACACTTTACATGTTGTGTTTATATTTTTGTTCAGTATACTGTAGATAGATATGTTACCTATAGATTAACTGAGAAGGTGTATAGATAGAGTACCTATGGATTGATTGACAGCCTTCATATAGAGGTTCTCTATCACAGCCTGGCCTGGACTCCTCCCACCAGAGTGAGGCTGAAACAGAACAGAGTGTGAGTGTGACTAAGCCATAGACTAACAATCAATGGATGCAGGATGGACTGAGCTTTCCATTCAACCCTATGAGAAATGGAGAATAGCAGTGTTGGGCGATTAGGCCTGGCTCGCAGTCGGCGTTCCAATTCATCTCAAAGGTGTTCGATGGGGTTGAGGTCAGGGCTCTTTGCAGGCCAGTCAAGTTCTTCCACACTGATCTCGACAAAAAAAAATATATATGGACCTCGCTTTGTGCACAGGGGCATTGTCATGCTGAAACAGGAAAGGGCCTTTAAAACATATATGTATATATTTCGCCTTCCCCAAACTGTTGCCACAAAGTTGGAAGCACAGAATCATCTAGAATGTCATTAATTGTATGCTGTATCATTAATATTTCGCTTCACTGGAACTAAGGGACTAGCCCGAATCATGAAAAGCAGCCCCAGTTCCTCCTAGACGTTTCCACTTCACAGCACAGCACTTACAGTTGACGGGGGAGTTCTAGCAGGGAAGAAATTTGACAAACTGACTTGTTGGAAAGGTGGCTGAGCTCTTCAGTAAGGCCATTCTACTGTCAATGTTTGTCTATGGAGATTGCATGGCTATGTGCTCGATTTTATACACCTGTCAGCAACGGGTGTGGCTGAAATAGCCGAATCCACTAATTTGATAGGGTGTCCATATACTTTGTATATATACCTATTAAAAGGTATTCAATTGTGGATTCAAGTATAAAAAGCTAAAATAGCCATATTAAAAGGTGTTTGGGAGGCCCTACTTGGGAGGCACCCAAGTCCCTGGTCTTTGACATGTGTGTGTGTGTAGCTGGCTGTGCCACTAGAGATTCTTGGTTCGAGTCCAGGCTCTGTCGCAGCCGGCCGCGACCGGGAGACCCATGGAGCGGTGCACAATTGGCCCAGCGTCGTCTGGGTTAGGGGAGGGTTTGGCCGGCAGGGATGTCCTTGTCCCATCGCACACTAACAACTCCTGTGGCGGGCCAGGCGGAGTGCTCGCTGACATGTTCGCCAGGTGCACGCTGTTTCCTCCAACACATTGGTCCGGCTGGCTTCCAGGTTAAGTGGGCATTGTGTCAAGAAGCAGTGCGGCTTGGTTGGGTTGTGTTTCGGAAGACGCACGGCTCTCAACTGTCGCCTCTCCTGAGTCCGTACGGGAGTTGCAGCGATGAGACAAGACTGTAACTACCAATTGGATACCACAAAATTGGGGAGAAAAAGAGGTAAAAGTTTTTAAAAATTAAAAAATAAATAAAAGGGCCCGGGACTTACAACATAATACCTAATAATTTGAATGGAAAAGGTGAGTGTGATGGTGTTTACCTGTGCGGGGGATATAGTGAATCGTGTATCGTAGTAGGGGCAGGAGTGTGTTTCTGTGGCCAGGCTGAGCAGCTGTTCTATGTCTCGCACCGCCCCAACACTGCACACTACGTATGGAAAAACCACCTTAGACACACCCCTCCTCCTCTTACCACCCTCCACTTCCTTCGGACGCTGGTCTGAGAGAGAGAGCGAGCGTATGAGAGAGAGAGCGAGCGTACGAGAGTGAGAGAGAGGGGACATTTTGAGAAAAGAGAGCAATGTGCCAGGCCTCCAGTTCTTTAAACGGATAGTTTCCTCCAATTACAAATGTATATCCCGTTCCAGTTTTTGTAAATTACTTCCCTCACTGAAATACTGAATAACCATATTTTGTTGAGTCAGCATTGTCATAGGCTATACTCAATTGTGGCCTAATAATTGAGTTGCCCTGACTTGTTCTCTGTCTTTGATTTGTTATCGCTCTTGTACTCAGCCACAATAAGCTCCTCCTCTGAAGGGTCCTTTAGCTCCTCCCCACGGGGGGCCCACACTGAGCTGCAGCAGCTTCACCGCCTCATCATCCGTATAGCTATATACACACAAGCACACACAAAATCAAGCTGTTACTGTATACAGCTATACTCTACTGTGTATTATAATGTAATACTCTACCTTTCTCTTCAGAGTGAGTTAAAGCTGAGAGTTGTTTCAGATCATTTCCAGGCTTCCTCCCTCTTCTTCCTCCGCAGCTCTTCATTCTGACACACAAACACACACACAATGTGATGCTGATAATCGGCAAACAAGTAAGTCACATCGACACCGAGCTACCTCCAAGACCCCCCAACTACTCCACTACCTTCAGTTTAGACACCAGGTCCCGCTTTGCCTTTTTCTGCACAAAGTCAATGATCAAGTTAGGCTCATCAGAGGAGGATGGAGGGATGGAGAGAGATGTACCTCCGTTCCCCTGCAGGCAGTCTGTCTGCCTCCTGTCTCTTCTTCTCCGCATGATCCCTCAGCCAGCTCAGAGCTCCACATATCAGACTCAGTGACTTGTTTTGGAACACACACACAGAGAGAGAGAAAGACAGAATCACATGCACATTAATACACAGAAATGAACACACACAAACACCGTTCCAGTGGGGCTCTCAAAGATGCCGACTTTGCCGTGCTCCAGTGCAGTGTACAGGGCCTGCATGAACTGCTCTTGGATGGGGTATGGCTGGTAGGGGAAATGGGGGACACCAGCCTTCTCCATAACTGATAATAATGCTCCTGCTGCCTCGGGGATACAACAATTGTAATTACCAGTACTGTAAAAAGGGAAATGCACATCTAGTATAGGTTCCCTGACAATTAGACTGTGATACCTCTGGTTCACAGTCTGAAATTAATGCCATACATTTGTTTGGAAAATGTCCACTTATAAGCCAGAATGTTGAATAAAAGTATTTTAACATACTTTACTGGTTGTCCGTGTGGTTGGTCCTCTTGGCAGTAGGAATGTGAGATAATATATCCAAAAGAAAGTATAATTAAATAAACTTTTCAAAGCGCTGGTAGTGAATTTAGATTTCTGTCACCTGATGCAAAAATAACAGCCAACTTAAAAATATATTATTCTGTATTATGGTGGGCCGCAACAAATAGTATAGGTGCATGCAGTCTACTATTCTGTAGTATGAAATTACATTTTTGTCATTTAACAGACCCTCTTATCCAGAGAGACTTACAGTTAGTGCATTCATCTTAAGAGAGCTAGTTGGGGCAACCACATATCACAGTAAGTACATTTTTCCTCAATAAAGTAGCTATCAGCCAAGTCAGAGCTGTAAGGGGGGGAAAAGTAACATGTGAGTGTTAGTTCACAAAAGTATTTTTTATTTTGGGAGGTGGTGTGAGGGGGGTGCTGTGGGAATATTTAAGATACACTATACAGTATATACAAAAGTCTGTGAACACCCCTTCAAATTAGTGGATTTGGCTATTGCAGTCACACCCGTTGTTGACAGGTGTATAAAATCGAGCACACAGCCATGCAATCTCCATAGACAAATATTGGCAGTAGAATAGCCTTACTGAAGAGCTCAGTAACTTTCAACGTGGCACCGTCATAGGATGCCACCTTTCGAACAAGTCAGTTTGTCAAATGTCTGCCCTGCAAGAGCTGCCCCGCTCAACTGTAAGTGCTGTTATTGTGAATTGGAAACATCTAGGAACAACAATGGCTCAGTAGCGAAGTGGTAGGCCACACAAGCTCACAGAAAGGAACCGCCAATGTGTGAGCATGTAGCGCATAAAAATCGTCTGTCCTAGGTTACAACTGTCACTACCGAATTCCAAACTGCCTCTGGAAGCAACATCAGAACAAGAACTGTTCGTCTGGAACTTCATGAAATGGGTTTCCATGGCCGAGCAGCCACACACAAGCCCAAGATCACCATGCGCAATGCCAAGCGTCAGCTGAAGTGGTGTAACGCTGGCCTCCATTGGACTCTGGAGCAGTGGAAACGCATTCTCTGGAGTGATGAATCACGCTTCACCATCTGGCAGTCCGACGGACTAATCTGGGTTTAGCGGATGCCAGGAGAACGCTACCTGCCTGAATGCATACTGCCAACTGGCATTGAAGTCACCAAGTACGAAGAGCAGTGAGCCATCGTCAGGAAATGAGCTTATCAAGGTGTCAAGCTCATTGAAGAACTCTCTAAGGACACCTGGTGGGCAACAGATGACAACAATGTTAAGCTTGAGTGGACAAGTGACAGTGACAGCATGGAATTCAAATGAGGAGATGGACAGGTGAGAGAGGGAGAAAAGAGAAAATCTCCACTTAGGAGAAATGAGTAGCAGTGTGCCACCACCAGATGCTCTCGGACCATGAGAAAAAACATGGTCAGATGAAGAAAGAGCAGCTGGAGTAGCGGTGTTCTCTGGGGTGATCCATGTCTCCGTCAGGGCCAAAAAGTAAAGGGACTGAAGGGCAGCATAGGCCGAGATGAACTCTGCATTCTTGACTGCAGATCGGCATTTCCAAACGCTGCCAGAGACCAGGAATTCCACATGGGTTGTGTAGGCAGGCTACACTAAATTAGAAGGGTTGCAGCCAAGGGGTGGGGAGCGTCTGTAAAGCCTACAGGGAGAGGAGCGAACAGGTATAGAAAACACACACATAGTTGCCAAAGCTACAAAATAACAAAATGAGATGATGTGAAAATAACTAGGTAAGATGCTAAAGTGAGAGTGTGGTGTGGAGGCTTCCTTTCGGCAGAAGTCTTAGTTTCGGCGACAGTCTTAGTTTTGCGACGAGCCCGCTGCCGCTGAGAAAACAGGGGCACACCTCCCGGTACTAAATTGCTAATTGCCTTGGAGAGGAATTCATTACACTTTGTGAAAAAGTTGCCCAACCAACTAACCCTGCACCCATTAAAACCTCACCACAATTCCACTACTTTGGCCCTATCCGATCCTACTACACGCCAGCAGCCTGGGAGGACGGGGCACTATCATTCAAAACATTGTGTAAGTCTTCTGCAGTAAAATCTTGTACACCCAAGTACTTCTCTGCAGCTGCCACCACATCTATCCTCTGAATTGTGTTCCATTCCTGCGGTACAATTGACAACCATTGCCATGAATGCCCCCCCCCCCCCCCAAAAAAAGAAAACTTGCTGAAGCACATGTTATTCCTATCACTCTCTATTGGCCTCGGCCTACTCATTGGGACCCTCTTAGGATCCCTCACCCTGAACCCATCTTCCTCTACTACTCTCTTCACTGCCTAAGCATACGACACCTTCTGCACTACTCAATCTGCCATTCTCACACCAGACACCTCTGATCTCCAGCACTATGGGTAATGTGATGGAAATGTTTGTTTTTGTGCTTTTCTAATAATCCATTTCTGTGCTCTATTCATGTGCTTTTCTAATAACTGTTTTCTGTGTTCATGCAAGTGACTGACTAAGCATATCCTCACATCCTCATCAGTATCTGCAATTTGGCAGTATGCCCAGACCCTTGTTTTGAGGACGAAAGATATCTCAGTGTCAATGTCTGAGCAAGGAAAAGGCCTTGTGAGGTGTTGGTCTGTCATATGCATGACCCAGTATTGGTTTGTTCTTATGAATTAAGCAAACATTAATGATGAATGAATTATGAATAAGCTAAATCATGCAATTATAACTTGTCTGTATATAAGCGATCTAACGGGACTGCCCCGTTAGAGCTCCTGACAGACGTTCACTATGGTGCATCAAGTTTGTTGGAACCTCTCCAGTTAACTGATAATAAACAATGTGTTCCATTTAAGATTGACTTTAAGTGTCCCCGTGTGCATTTTCTAAATAATCAGTTCAAGGAGATACATGTGGTGTATTAGAAGCAATTATTGGTACCAGTATTGTATTAGAAACATGCCTGCAGTACTGCGGTCGGCCTTTAACTTCAGTGTCTTCAAAGAGAGGGGGCAGTCATTCTCTCCTGGTCTTGACAAAGTGATCCACTCGAACGTGCTCAATTTTCCCTTCCCTGTTCACCCACCCTGACTAGATTTTTTTTTGCCAGTGATATATGTCTCTTTCTCTATCATCTATGCTCAGACCTCATAAATGTTAAAGACTACTCTGAAATTCGGAACCTCTGAGTTAAAATGAGCATAGAGCTTCCTATTGGTTGATTCTGATCGTTTCCAAGTTTCCAAACCTCATCTTTCTACAACTAGTTTCCAAGTCAGACATTTCCGAGTTCTAAATTGTCTTGAACGCAGCGCTGGTCTGACGGCTTTTATTTTGAAAAAAAAAAAAAAAAAAAAAGGATTATTTGAGAGTTTATTCATGACAAGTCGAAAACTCGGAACCTCCGAGTTAAAATTAAAGCAAGTTATTTGCGTAGAGCTTCATATTAGTTGATTCTGACCATTTCCAATTGGGAAACTCGGGCCTCATCTTTCTACAATGTTTACAAGTCGACATTTTAAGTTTCCGAGTTGTCCTGAATACGCCATATTTCCGCCAAATAAAACATTGTTTTAAAAAAGATCCCAATACATGTGTTTATCACACCATAAAACAATGTGAGCTAATGTACATTATGTGTGTTTCGTTAGACGGCAATTGAGTCACTTGCTTCACACGACGATGACAATTCCGCCACCCCCCTTTCATCGCTGCGTATCTGGAAAGTTCTCGGCTTTTCCTCCAGATGCTAGAACTAAGCAAACACAGCAACGTGGACCCCTTGACTTATTAGCCAAGCAGCTCAATAGCAAACATTCATTTTGGAGACTGGTGCACAACGGTCGATATCCGGCATAATTTCGCGCTAAATATAGCTAACAAGACAAACGGATTCTTGATCTAGCTGATTTGTGGCGAAGCTGGCCTTTCCGAACCATAGTTAGTTATATAGCTAGCTTGCGCCCTACTAGCCAGCCGTATTGTTAGCTAGCTAACGTCAGCAGACATAATTGTTTCAGGCCAGGGGCTCCAGGGCTATGACTGCTGAAGAGGTGACCAACGAAGAACAGAACAACATCCCGATGGAGGGAGAGGATATCACGCAGAAGAAAGATGGAGGGGTTTTAAAGGTAACTGAGAAAGCTACGTTAGTTAGTCAGCTAGCTTAGCTAACGTGGGCTTGCTCGCTTATCTAGCCAATGCAATGAATGATATTACCAGAACTACAGTAGCCTAAACTATTTTCTAACATTTTATTTTCGTAATTTGGTTAGCTAGGTTAACTTAAGACTACTTAGATGGTTTTGCGCAGTACAACGACTGAATTGGCAACCGTTGGGTTTTGCCGTTTGCTAACGTTAGCCAGCGATAAATATCTGTTGGACTAACATGGTTAGCAAGCTAACTGGCTAGCTACCCCCATCTTCGATAGCCAGCAGATCTATAACCTTTAAGTTCATATGCCTTACCACCATGATAAAGGCCTACGGCCGAGACAATAATATATCTAAGGTATGCACCACACACAGAAGGTGCTGCAACTGCCTCTGGTAACAACCATGCAGCATTCCATTGGAAACAAATAAACGCAACAACCAACAATTTCAGACTTTACTGAGTTATGAAATAAACTCATTATGTCCTAATCTATGGATTTCACATGACTAGGAAAACAGTCAGTATCTGGTGTGACCATTATTTTCCTCATGCAGCGCTACACATTTCCTTTGCATAGAGTTGATCAGGCTGTTGATTGTGGTGTGTGAAATGTTGGCCCGCTCCTCTTCAAAGGCTGTGCGAAGTTGCTGGATATTGGCTGAAACTGGAACACAATGTTGATCCAGAGCATCCCAAACATGGTTGGATGTACTGCCAAATTCTCAAATGCCGGTTGGACATACTGCCAAATTCTCGAATGACATTTGATGGCTTATGGTAGAGAAATGAACATTACATTCTCTTGCAACAGCTCTGGTGGACATTCCTGCAGCCCGCATGCCAATTGTACGATCCCTCAACTTGAAGCATCTGTGGCGTTGTGACAATTTTAGTGGCCTTTTATTGACCCCCAGCACAAGGTGCACCTGTGTAATGATCATACTGTTTAATCAGCTTCTTGATATGCCACACCTGTCTGGTGGATGGATTGTCTTGGCAAAGGAGAAATGCTCATGAACAGGAATGTAAAACAAATAAGAGAAAAATAAGCTTTTTTGTCTGTATTGGAACATTTCTGTGATCTTTTATTTCAGCTCATGAAACATGGGACCAACACTTTACATGTTAGGTTGAATTTTTGTTCAGTGTACTAGGCCACATGCATTGCTACAGCACAACTAATCTTCAGTCTCTCCCTCCCCTCCATCTCTAGTTGGTGAAGCAGGAAGGCACAGGGACAGAGCTGCCTATGACTGGAGACAAGGTGTTTGTTCACTATGTTGGCACGCTGCTGGATGGAACCCCGTTTGACTCCAGTCGTGAACGAGGAGAGAAGTTTTCCTTTGAGCTGGGCAAAGGTGTGTGTCTGTTAGTGTAGGCCAGGTGATCAAGGTGATGGACCTTGGTGTAGGTACTATAACTGTGTGTGTGTGTGGCTGTGTAGGCCAGGTCATCAAGGCGTGGGACCTGGGAGTGGCTACTATGAAAGTAGGAGAGATCAGCCAGCTGATCTGTAAACCAGAGTATGCCTACGGCACTGCTGGCAGCCCCCCGAAGATACCCCCCAACGCTACACTTGTCTTCCAGGTAACCCTCTGTCTGTCAGGGATTGAGAAGTTGTGTTTTTGAGATAAACATTCTGTGCCGACATTGACGTGTGACTTTGTAAGAGTGCTCAAATTGAATGTTTTGTGTGTTAGGTGGAGTTGTTTGAGTTTCGAGGGGAGGACATCACTGAGGGAGAGGATGGAGGAATCATCCGTCGCATCATCACTAAGGGAGAGGGATACACCAAGCCTAATGAAGGAGCTGCCGTAGAAGGTACGAGCGTGCACACAAACGTATCATCATCAATAAGGAACAAACCAAACTAAGACCTACCAGCTCTCACACACCTATCTCTCTCTTTCCCCTGCAGTGTGTTTGGAGGGCAGCTGTGAGGGCAAGGTGTTTGACAAGAGGGAGCTAAAGTTTGAGTTGGGAGATGGAGAGAGCCTGGGTCTGCCAAGCGGAGTGGAAAAAGCCCTGACGGCTATGGAGAAGGGAGAGGAGTCCCTCTTCTTCATCAAACCCAAGTAATACTCACTACAAACCTAGTGTGCATATTATGTTGTTTTGAGAAATGTGTAATTGTGTGTTCTCTGGGCATATTAGCCGAGTTGTCTGCACTCTGTGTCACAGGAGGTTGGTGGCACCTTAATTGTGGAGAACGGGCTCGTGTTAATGACTGGAGCGGAATGGTATTAAACACATGGTTTCCATGTGTTTGATGCCTTTCCATTTGCGCCGTTCTGGCCATTATGAGCTGTTCTCCCCTCAGCAGCCCCCTGTGCCCTGTATGTATGGATATCTAAGTGTGTGTGTGTGTGTGTGTGTGTGTGTGTGTGTGTGTAGGTATGGCTATGGAAACACAGGCAACAGCAAGTACAATATTCCTGGTGAAGCCACTCTGCAGTACAAACTCAAACTGACCACCTTCGAGAAGGTATGACCCCTCATCCTGTAGCCATATCAACTAGATGGTCCTGTCCAGAAACATCCCTTCTGCATTTTATTCATGCCATATCCACACATTTTGCCTACTGAAACGTTCCCTAGATGTGTCTGGTGTTCTGAGAGGTGATATGCTAGCTGGCTGACTAAAGTATTTCCTGTTCCCCAGGCCAAGGAATCCTGGGAAATGAACTCAGCAGAGAAACTGGAGCAGAGCATCATTGTCAAGGAGAAGGGAACACAGTACTTCAAGGTGGGTGTGTATTAACGTTTCTGTGTGTGTATTAACGTTTCTTTGTGTGAAGAGAAGTAGCTTCAAACATCGGTGCAGATTTACACAGGATGTAATATGATATGTGTTTGTGTGTAGGAGGGAAAGTATCGCCAGGCGTCTGTCCAGTATAAAAGGATTGTGTCCTGGCTGGAGAATGAATCGAGTTTACCCGAGGGGGAGGAGCAAAAGGCTCAGGCCCTGCGGTTGGCTGCTCACCTCAACCTCGCCATGTGCTTCCTCAAGCTACAGGAACCAAGCTCTACTTTCAACAACTGTGACAAGGTACACTCACTCAGAAGACACACAGCTGACTGTATCTGAACATATCTGACTACCTGAATATTAACATAACACTTATTCACCTATGGTTTCTGCTCTCTCTCATTCATGTGTGTAGGCCCTGGAGCTGGATGAGACCAATGAAAAGGCTCTATTCCGGAGGGGGGAGGCGCTGTTTGCCATGAAGGAGTTTGATAGGGCGAGAGCAGACTTCCAGCGTGTCATACAACTGTATCCTAGCAACAAGGCCGCCAAAAGCCAGGTAATGTACTGGAATGGTCTTTGTGTGCCTCAGTCGAAACTTCCCTCTCTTCTGGATGTCCCATCTCTCCCTGCTGTCTGTCTGATCTGGGTCTTTTTCTGCCCTTCCAGGTGGCTCTGTGCCAGAAACAGGTTAAGGAGCAGCATGAGAAGGACAAGAGGCTCTATGCCAACATGTTCCAGAAGTTTGCTGAGAGAGATGCTAAGGTGACAAACAGCCCTTAGCCCCTACACACTACACACTTTTCCTAGTTCCTCCACACCACACAATTCCCCTGGCCCCAATGTAAGTGGTGATGGAATACTGAAGAAAACACAGAACAAGGTTGTAGTTCTCTAAATTAACCACCAGAGGGCAGACTAACTCACATTTAGCATCCTATAGACAGGTTGGTTGTTAATAACCTCTAACGAGTCACCCTCCCGGATCTGGGATCATCCTCATCAAAAAATCTGACTAGCATAGCCTAGCCTAACGCGATAGGGATATCATATAATATAATTTCATGAAATCACAAGTCCAATACAGCAAATGAAAGATAAACATCTTGTGAATCCAGCCATCATTTCCGACTTTTAAAATGTTTTACAGCGAAAACACAATATATATTTATATTAGCTCACCACAATAGCCAAACACACAACGCCATTTATTCACCGTAAAGATAGCTTTCACAAAACCCACAAATAGAGATAAAATGAATCACTAACCTTTGAACAACTTCATCAGATGACAGTCTTATAACATCATGTTATACAATACATTTATGTTTTGTTCGAAAATGTGCATATTTAGAGCTACAAATCCTGGTTTTACATTGTGAATACGTAGCCATGATGCACCAAATTGTCCGGAGAAATTTTGGACAGTCACGTAATCTAACCAAAAAACTCATAAACTTTACTAAAAAATACATGCTGTGCAGCAAATGAAAGATACACTGGTTCTTAATGCAACCGCTGTGTTAGATTTAAAAAAATATATCTTTAGTACAACATACAGCATGCAATTACATTTACATTTACATTTAAGTCATTTAGCAGATGCTCTTATCCAGAGCGACTTACAAATTGGTGCATTCACCTTATGACATCCAGTGGAACAGCCACTTTACAATAGTGCATCTAAATCTTTTAAGGGGGGGGTCAGAAGGATTGCTTTATCCTATCCTAGGTATTCCTTAAAGAGGTGGGGTTTCAGGTGTCTCCGGAAGGTGGTGATTGACTCCGCTGTCCTGGCGTCGTGAGGGAGTTTGTTCCACCATTGGGGTGCCAGTGCAGCGAACAGTTTTGACTGGGCTGAGCGGGAACTGTACTTCCTCAGTGGTAGGGAGGCGAGCAGGCCAGAGGTGGATGAACGCAGTGCCCTTGTTTGGGTGTAGGGCCTGATCAGAGCCTGAAGGTACTGAGGTGCCGTTCCCCTCACAGCTCCGTAGGCAAGCACCATGGTCTTGTAGCGGATGCGAGCTTCAACTGGAAGCCAGTGGAGAGAGCGGAGGAGCGGGGTGACGTGAGAGAACTTGGGAAGGTTGAACACCAGACGGGCTGCGGCGTTCTGGATGAGTTGTAGGGGTTTAATGGCACAGGCAGGGAGCCCAGCCAACAGCGAGTTGCAGTAATCCAGACGGGAGATGACAAGTGCCTGGATTAGGACCTGCGCCGCTTCCTGTGTGAGGCAGGGTCGTACTCTGCGGATGTTGTAGAGCATGAACCTACAGGAACGGGCCACCGCCTTGATGTTAGTTGAGAACGACAGGGTGTTGTCCAGGATCACGCCAAGGTTCTTAGCGCTCTGGGAGGAGGACACAATGGAGTTGTCAACCGTGATGGCGAGATCATGGAACGGGCAGTCCTTCCCCGGGAGGAAGAGCAGCTCCGTCTTGCCGAGGTTCAGCTTGAGGTGGTGATCCGTCATCCACACTGATATGTCTGCCAGGCATGCAGAGATGCGATTCGCCACCTGGTCATCAGAAGGGGGAAAGGAGAAGATTAATTGTGTGTCGTCTGCATAGCAATGATAGGAGAGACCATGTGAGGTTATGACAGAGCCAAGTGACTTGGTGTATAGCGAGAATAGGAGAGGGCCTAGAACAGAGCCCTGGGGGACACCAGTGGTGAGGAGACAGATTCTCGCCACGCCACCTGGTAGGAGCGACCTGTCAGGTAGGACGCAATCCAAGCGTGGGCCGCGCCGGAGATGCCCAACTCGGAGAGGGTGGAGAGGAGGATCTGATGGTTCACAGTATCGAAGGCAGCCGATAGGTCTAGAAGGATGAGAGCAGAGGAGAGAGAGTTAGCTTTAGCAGTGCGGAGCGCCTCCGTGATACAGAGAAGAGCAGTCTCAGTTGAATGACTAGTCTTGAAACCTGACTGATTTGGATCAAGAAGGTCATTCTGAGAGAGATAGCAGGAGAGCTGGCCAAGGACGGCACGTTCAAGAGTTTTGGAGAGAAAAGAAAGAAGGGATACTGGTCTGTAGTTGTTGACATCGGAGGGATCGAGTGTAGGTTTTTTCAGAAGGGGTGCAACTCTCGCTCTCTTGAAGACGGACGGGACGTAGCCAGCGGTCAAGGATGAGTTGATGAGCGAGGTGAGGTAAGGGAGAAGGTCTCCGGAAATGGTCTGGAGAAGAGAGGAGGGGATAGGGTCAAGCGGGCAGGTTGTTGGGCGGCCGGCCGTCACAAGACGCGAGATTTCATCTGGAGAGAGAGGGGAGAAAGAGGTCAGAGCACAGGGTAGGGCAGTGTGAGCAGAACCAGCGGTGTCGTTTGACTTAGCAAACGAGGATCGGATGTCGTCGACCTTCTTTTCAAAGTGGTTGACGAAGTCATCTGCAGAGAGGGAGGAGGGGGGGGGAGGGGGAGGAGGATTCAGGAGGGAGGAGAAGGTGGCAAAGAGCTTCCTAGGGTTAGAGGCAGATGCTTGGAATTTAGAGTGGTAGAAAGTGGCTTTAGCAGCAGAGACAGAAGAGGAAAATGTAGAGAGGAGGGAGTGAAAGGATGCCAGGTCCGCAGGGAGGCGAGTTTTCCTCCATTTCCGCTCGGCTGCCCGGAGCCCTGTTCTGTGAGCTCGCAATGAGTCGTCGAGCCACGGAGCGGGAGGGGAGGACCGAGCCGGCCTGGAGGATAGGGGACATAGAGAGTCAAAGGATGCAGAAAGGGAGGAGAGGAGGGTTGAGGAGGCAGAATCAGGAGATAGGTTGGAGAAGGTTTGAGCAGAGGGAAGAGATGATAGGATGGAAGAGGAGAGAGTAGCGGGGGAGAGAGAGCGAAGGTTGGGACGGCGCGATACCATCCGAGTAGGGGCAGTGTGGCAAGTGTTGGATGAGAGCGAGAGGGAAAAGGATACAAGGTAGTGGTCGGAGACTTGGAGGGGAGTTGCAATGAGGTTAGTGGAAGAACAGCATCTAGTAAAGATGAGGTCAAGCGTATTGCCTGCCTTGTGAGTAGGGGGGAAGGTGAGAGGGTGAGGTCAAAAGAGGAGAGGAGTGGAAAGGAGGCAGAGAGGAATGAGTCAAAGGTAGATGTGGGGAGGTTAAAGTCACCCAGAACTGTGAGAGGTGAGCCGTCCTCAGGAAAGGAGCTTATCAAGGCATCAAGCTCATTGATGAACTCTCCGAGGGAACCTGGAGGGCGATAAATGATAAGGATGTTAAGCTTGAAAGGGCTGGTAACTGTGACAGCATGGAATTCAAAGGAGGCGATAGACAGATGGGTAAGGGGAGAAAGAGAGAATGACCACTTGGGAGAGATGAGGATCCCGGTGCCACCACCCCGCTGACCAGGAGCTCTCGGGGTGTGCGAGAACACGTGGGCAGACGAAGAGAGAGCAGTAGGAGTAGCAGTGTTATCTGTGGTGATCCATGTTTCCGTCAGTGCCAAGAAGTCGAGGGACTGGAGGGAAGCATAGGCTGAGATGAACTCTGCCTTGTTGGCCGCAGATCGGCAGTTCCAGAGGCTACCGGAGACCTGGAACTCCACGTGGGTCGTGCGCGCTGGGACCACCAGGTTAGGGTGGCCGCGGCCACGCGGTGTGAAGCGTTTGTATGGTCTGTGCAGAGAGGAGAGAACAGGGATAGACAGACACATAGTTGACAGGCTACAGAAGAGGCTACGCTAATATTGTGAGACAGCGCTCACCAATTCTCCGCCTTGTTGGAGCCAACACAAACCACAAAAATACGAAATAACATAAATATTCTCTTACTTTTGATGATCTTCCATCAGAATGTTGTGCAAGGAGTCCTAGTTCCAGAATAAATCGTTGTTTTGTTTTAGAATGTCCATTTCTTCTGTCGAATTAGCAACTTTGGCTAGCCATGTGGAGGGCACATGTCCAAGAAATCTTTACGCATGGAACGAAAAATTCCCAATAAACTGGTCAAACTCGGTTGAAAATCCTACTTTGATGTTTTTCTCATATGTATCCAATAAAATCAGAGCCGGAGCATTTCGTCGTGTATACGTAACGCATTTCAGAAGACAATGTGAGGTTCCCTGGTGCGTAGTTGAATACTGACAAAAGAGTGGACCTGTCACTCCAAAAGCTCTCATTCGGTCTCACATCAAGCTAGACACCCCATTCAACATTCTACTGCCTGTTGACATCTAGTGGAAGGCGTATGAAGTGCATACAGATCCATAAATATAAGCCAGTTGAATAGGCAGGCCCTGACACAGAGCCCCATTTTCAGAATTTTCACTTCCTGTTTGGAAGTTTGCTCCCAGTGTTTTCTATCCAATAGTAATAATAATATGCATATTGTATGATCTAGAACAGAGTACGAGGCTGTTTAACTTCTTGTCAATATGGGGGCGCTGTTTCACCATTGGAAAAAATAGTGCCCAAATTAAACTGCCTCGTACTCAATTCTTGCTCGTACAATATGCATATTATTATTACTATTGGATAGAAAACACTCTAGTTTCTAAAACCGTTTGAATTATGTCTGTGAGTGAAACAGAACTGGACTTAGAGCAATTTCCCTATGTGTATGTGAGAATGCAGAATTTTCCAACCTGCTCTCAGACCTGTGTATAAATCTGCCTGTCTTCTATTGGTTGAGATGCACTGCATACGCCTTCCCCTGGGTGTCAGCGAATAGAGGGTCTTGAAATGGAGTCTCTAGGCAGATCTGAAAGTCTATAAATTGATTGGAATCCAGGTGTCCCCTCTTTTGACTCTTCGCTCTGACGCAGGGAGGATCTTGGCATGTCGTTTTAGAAGCTCCTGTTTTAGCTCCTAGATATATCCGGCTCTGTTTTTATTCGATATAGGCTTTAAAGACATCATAATCTTGTTATTTTAAACCGAGTTATATCAGTTTATGTCAGTATATTGCGATTTTCGGGTATTTCATTTTCTGGCGTTGTAGGAAGTTGGGTATCTCTCTCTCGCATGCTATTGTTTACTGCTAATTGCAACGTGGAAGACGACTTTCTCCAACCCAGCAACGATTCTTTTGGACAAAGGACACCTATCCCAAGATTCTGATGAGAGGTCATCAAAAAGTAAGAACTATTTATGCTGATAATTCATTGTTCTGTTGAAAAAAGTCAAATGCATAAGACGCCATTACTTGCAGTGTAGCCTTGCTTTATCGCACGCTGTATTGCGCAGTAACGTTAATTTAAAAAATGTAACCCAGCGATTGCATTAAGAACTAATTTGTCTTTCAATTGCTGTCCAACCTGTATTTTTTTAGTCAAGTTTATGAATAGTTTTCGATAAGAATAGGTGCCTTTCCAAGATGGCGCCGGACAGATTGCTTGAGGTTTTGGACACTATTCTCATTGTATAAGCACGATTTGTGCCGCTAAATATGCACATTTTCGAACAAACTCTATATGCATTGTGTAATATGATGTTATAGGACTGTCATCTGAAGAATTCTGAGAAGGTTAGTGAAAAAATTAATATATTTTGGTGGTTTATACGTTATCGCTATTTTTGCCTTGAATCAATGCTGGTGTGATGTTTGCTATTGTGGTAAGCTAATATAACGCTATATTGTGTTTTCGCTGTAAAACACTTAGAAAATCTGAAATATTGTCTGGATTCACAAGATCTGTGTCTTTCATCTGCTGTACGCTGTGTATTTTTAAGAAATGTTTTATGATGAGTAATTAGCTAATACACGATGGTCTCTGTAGTTATTCTAGTCGCTTTGGTGAGAGTTGTGATGGTGGCTGCAATGGTAAACTATGATTTATACCTGAAATATGCACATTTTTCTAACAAAACATATGCTATACAATAAATATGTTATCAGACTGTCATCTGATGAAGTTGTTTCTTGGTTAGTGGCTATTTATATCTTTATTTGGTCAAATTTGTGATAGCTACTGATGGAGTAAAAAAACTGGTGGAGTAAAAAAAGTGGTGTCTTTTGCTAACGTGGTTAGCTAATAGATTTACATATTGTGTCTTCCCTGTAAAACATTTTAAAAATCAGAAATGATGGCTGGATTCACAAGATGTGTATCTTTCATCTGGTGTCTTGGACTTGTGATTTAATGATATTTAGATGCTAGTATTTACTTGTGACGCTATGCTAGGCTATGCTAGTAGCTTTTTTACTGATGGGGGTGCTCCCGGATCCGGGTTTGGGAGGTGTTAGAGGTTAATTTGAGCACGATTTTTTCCCAAAGTGAAAACAGCGCCCCCTATTAAGAAGTTAATCAACAAAACTGACGGTATACCAAAACTTTGGTACTTTTTCGATACTAGAAAATGAAAAACATTTTGGTATTAGAATGTGTTACTTTCAGTAATTCTGTCATGTGTCTCGCGGATCAAGCTTGTCTGTCAGCGCAGTCGACCCCTTATTATAGCTTGCACCGTGCCTGCTCCACTTAGTCATTTATAAATTAAGATACTTTCATGCAAATGTTGTTGATCAGTATAATAAGTCCCAAATGGAAGGAAAGCAGGTTGTTTGTCATCTTAGCCCCATGAAATCAGCCAACACAAGCTCAATAACTCAGTGCATGTACACACTCCTATTGAAAATGCCTTCACCTGTATTGTGGATAGGCCTAGGCTACATCTCTATTGATAAACTGGGTAAATCAAGATTTACCATTCAAATAAATGATTACCGTTGTGTAGTTGGTAAAAACCAAGTCAAATTGATTGTATAATTGATTCATTTGGAAAGCATTCAGACCCATTTACTTTTTCTAAATTTTGTTACGCTACATCCTTATTCTAAATTGGATAAAATATATATTTTTCCCTCAATATACACACAATACCCCATAATGACGAAGCTTAAACAGGGGTTTGAATTTTTTGCCAATTTATTGAAAATAAAAAAAGATGCCTTATTTACATACAATCTAAAATGTATTACATTTATTTAACAACGTAACAAAATGTAGATAAAGTCAAGTGGTCTGAATACTTTCCAAATGCACTGTACATGGCTGTGTCTGAACAATGTTGATGTAAAAAAAAAAAATTTGCACATGTAATGATATTGAACTCAAAAGGTGCCCAACGATTGAACAGAGCAGTAGCTGAGTTTATCTGTTTGGATCAAGTGCCATTCTGTGACTTTGGTTAATATGTCTTGTTTTTTTTCTGTGGTATCGAGTATTGTGATACTAAACCTGGTATTGAAGTCAATTCTGGTACCATGACAACACTATGCGCAACTATGGGGCAAAATATGCTGGGTTGGCTAAGACTGTTGACAACATCCAAACTATATTTAGTTTCCAAATGTTTATTGAAAACTTAAATAAATTTGCGTTATGAGCACGTCTCTCAAATATATTGTTATTTTAACCATATTAGCATAGACATGACATCAGTCAAAACACCTAAAAACAAGACATGGTATCATTAACGAGCCACCTACAATTCCCTACATGGTAGCAGCTTGTCATTGTTGCTATCTGACCATTCAGAATCATAACGCACGCCTTCTGGCCATAGACGCATCATTTTCATGACGTTGTCAGCCAACCTGTCTATGAAGCTACATCACCTCTGAACATTGAACTAAACTGTATTAATATCTCTCTTGCTCTCTCTCTGCTGTGATGACCAGGAGGAGGCTGACAAGGGGATGGAGAACGGAGGAGGGATGGAGGTGGAGGAGAGTGGAGGACAGGAGTAATGGCTGCTGGAGACAGATGTGGTAGTCTGTCTGTCATGAAGACTTAACTTCAGACATTTGTGTTTCTAAAGAGAGAACGTGTTAGTGTGTGTGAGAGAAGTGCATGTGTGTCCATGGCTCGACTATCTCCTGTGTGTCTGTGTGCTATCATCATGGCAGCTAGCTGGCTGGGTGGGCCTTTTGTAGCTGACTGCACTCCAGAGGTGTGGCTAAAAGGAGTCCCCCTCCCCTCCCTCTGGTTAGCATGTAGCAGGCTGCCCCCTCCCTGCACGCCCCTGCTCAGAATTCTTTGCTTAATGGAGTTGGAAGCCCAGTACTAGATGTGTGTAATCACCCCCTCCCCCTTCCAAGGCCAACTAATCAATTCCTGGGGACTGCTCCCTGTGTGTGTGTGACTGTGTCTGCTGACCGTAGCAGCACCCTCTCTAGCGGAAGTCATGCTCACTAAACAATTGCTCTCTGCTTCTCAAACACTGTATGTTCTTACCCTGGGTTTATGATTTCTCTCTTTAACTGTTCTTAATGGGATGCTGATTTACTTCACGACTGGAAAGTGTGTGTGTGTGTGTGTGTGTGTAGTAGCTGATATGAACTAGCAGCTTCTCCTGGTCGAACTCAGCCAGTATAAAGCTCAGTCAGATTACATATATAGTCTTACTGTAGTCTATGGCTGCATCCCAAATCACACACTATACCCTGTAGATGACATATGTCCAACTTTTTGACCAGTGCCCTGTGTCTAACCTGAGGAGGCTGCTATAAAGTAGTGCACTATATAAATAATGGGTGTCATTTGAGATGCAGGCTTACAGCATCCAGCACCAGCGGACCTGGCTCTAGAATAATACCTGATTCAGCTAATCACGGTCCTGTGGAGCAGTTGGTTTGTAGAATCAAGTGTGTTGGAACAGGACGGAGCAGCTAGGGAGTGAGATTGGTCAGTGGGTGGGGTTTGGGGTGTCAAATGCGTGTGTTGATGGGGGGGGGTCTTTCTGATTGGAGCATTACGGTTAGTTCTCTGACTGTAGGATCTAATAAACAGAAATGACTCAAACTCTTGTTTTTGTGTATCCACATGTTTTGTACAATACAACTTTCTTTGGCCAACTGTTAAATCAGAAATGCATCTTCTGCTCTCAGAAATGCATCTCCCCAGTGGTGAAAAAAGTACACAATTGTCTTACTTGAGTAAAAGTAAAGATACCTTAATAAAAAATAACTCATGTAAAAGTCACCAAGTAAAGTACTACTTGAGTAAAAGTATATGGTTTTAAATATACTTAAGTATTAAGTAAAATAATTGTACATTCCTTTATATTAAGAAAACCAGATGGCACCATTTTCTAGTATTTTTTTATTCAAGGATAGCCAGGGACACACCAACACTTGGACGTCATTTACAAACGAAGCATTTTTGTTTAGTGAGTCCACCAGATGAGAGGCAGTAGGGATGTTCTCTTGAAGTGTATGTGAATTGGACCATTTCCCTGTCCTGCTAAGCATTTGAAATATAACCAGTACTTTTGGGTGTCATGGAAAATGTATGGAGTAAAAAGTACATTATTTTCTTAGGAATGTAGTAAAGTAAAAGTTGTCAAATATATATAGTGAAGTATAGATACCCCAAATAACTTAAGTAGTACTTTAAAATATTTTTACTTAAATACTTCATGCCACTGCTTCTCTTCCCCCTACCTCCCCTACACTGATTTGAAGTGGGTGACCTCAATGGAGCATAGCTTTCACCTGGATTCTCCTGGTCAGTCTATGTCAAGGAAATAGCAGGTGTTCCTAATGCTTTATATACCCCGTGTATATACCATACAAGCGCATTAGAGGAAAATATGCATCTTTATGAATGATCAATTTTCACCATATCTGAGTATGTATGGTATATCTACAGCCTAGCCAGAGTATCCAGATAGAAGAAAGTGCTTGTTTTAGATAAATAATACATTTTCACAAAAATATAATTGTACTCACAATTCTAAACTTTCTTCATAAGGCTTCCTTAATGTAAATAGACATCAGTTAGCACAACCTAGTCAGAGTAGCCAGATATAGGAAAATGCATGTAAAATCAAAAGCAATTTTCACGATCATTGCATTTAAACTTTAAATAGAGTCTTGAGAGCTTGTATTGTATGGAAGCATATAGCTGCCAAAACTAAATTGAAAATGTAAATTGGGTAAGGATAAATCAATAGCTAATTCGCAATTTATTTGACCATTTATGTGCGCATAATCGGACAAACTGTAATGCAAAAATCCAGTTTGCATATTTTTTTAAATTTAAGTACTATTTGCCACATTTAAAATGAAAATAGTAGCCTAGTGGTTAGAGCGTTGGGCCAGTAACTGAAAGGTTGCTGGATCGAATCCCTGAGCTGACAAGGTAAAAATCAGTCGTTCTGCCCCTGAGCGAGACAGTTAACCCACTGTTCCCTGGATGCCGAAGACGTGGATGTCGATTAAGGCAGCCCCCCGCACCTCTCTGATTCAGAGGGTTAAATGCGGAAGACACATTTCAGTTGACGCATTCAGTTGTACAACTGACTAGGTACCCCCCCTTTCCTTTCCCATATAAGGAAATCAGTCAATTTAAATAAATTCATTAGGCCCTAATCTATGGATTTCACATGACTGGGAATACAGATATGCATCTGTTGGTCACAGATACTGTAAAAAAAAGAAAAAAAAAAGGTAGAGGCGTGGTCAGAAAACCAGTCTGTATCTGGTGTGCAGCGCGACACATCTCCTTCGCATAGAGTTGATCAGGCTGTTGATTGTGGCCTTTGGAATGTTGTCCCACTCCTCTTCAATGGCTTTGCGAAGTTGCTGGATATTGGCGGGAACTGGAACATACTGTGGTACATGCCGTTTCAGAGCATCCTAAACATGCTCAATGGGTGACATGTCTGGTGAGTATGCAGACCATGGAAGAACTGAGACATTTTCAGCTTCCAGGAGTTGTGTACAGATCCTTGCGACATGGAACCGTGCATTATCATGCTGTCACGTGAGGTGATGTCAGCGGATGAATGGCATGACATTAGGCCTCAGGATCTCGTCACGGTATCGCTATGCATTCAAAATGCCATAGATACAATATAAATGTCTTTGTTGTCTGTAGCTTTTGCCTGCTCAAACCATAACCCCACCACCACCATGGGGCACTCTGTTCACAATGTTGACATCAGCAAACCGCTCACCCACACAATGCCATACACATGGTTTGTGATTGTGAGGCCGGTTGGACGTACTGCCAAATTCTATAAAACGACATTGGAGGCAGCTTATAGAGAAATTGTCTGGCAACAGCTCTGGTGGACATTCCTGCAGTCAGCATGCCAATTGCACGCTACCTAAAAACTTGAGACATCAGTGGCATTGTGTTGTGTGACAAAACTGCACATTTTAGAATGGCCTTTTATTGTCCCCGGCACCTTGTGGAAAATGGGTAATGATCATGCTGTTTAATCAGCTTCTTGTTATGCCACACCTGTCAGGTGGATGGATTCTTTTGGTAAAGGAGAAATGCTCACTAACAGGGATGTAAACAAATTTGTGCACAACATTTGAGAGAAATAAGCTTTTTGTGCATATGGAAAATGGTAGGCCATGACATTATCAAGTGTCTCAACTTCCTGTTTCTGTCTCACACACACACACACACACACACACACACACACACACACACACACACACACACCGGTGTCCTGGTTTCCATCTCAATTAATAAGTAAACCGATGAAGATCACATGCTATAGCTGGAGAGAAAGAAGGGGAAAGCAGGACAGGTTAAAGCAACATGATGGAGGCCCGAGCCCAGATATTAGCTTTCACCTGCTCTTTGACATTAATGTAACGGAATAGAGATTCCTGCTGAATGAATTGAATATTGAACTACATGAGTTAGGGTTCTTATTTTCTAACATATGCACTTACAACCTAGCATAAAAATAATGATGTATGAAGATTGAAGAATTGACGCTAACCTGTTACGGCATTAACACAATCTGCCTCTTCAGGGTCACAAAGGGTGGAAAAAGTAGCCAATTGTAATACTTTAGTAAAAGTAAATATACCTTAATAGAAAATGAATAGAAAGTAAACTTAAGTCACCCAGAAAAAATACTACTTAAGTAAAAGTCTAAAAGTATTTGGTTTTAAATATACTTAAGTATCAAAAGTAAAAATCTGAATAATTTTCCAATCCTTATATTAAGCAAACCAGACAGTAATTTTTTTTATGGATAGCCAGGGGCACACTCCAACACTTAGACATCATTTAAAAACGAAGCATTTGCATTTAGTGAGTCCACCAGATTAGAGGCAGTAGGGATGACCACGTGTTCTCTTGATAAGTGTGTGAATTGGACCATTTTCCTGTAATGACATATAACTATAACTATTTTGCCAATTGGATTGGTCCCCTCTACCACAAGGAACCCCACTAATCTACCGACGGAAACGCACGAGGTGGCTAAAAACAGACCTCCATCTTCTGCCAGCTTGCTACCCATGGCCCGGCTAGCTGAATCGCCGTGACCCCAACCAACCTCACTAGTCACTGGACCCTTATGATCACTCGGCTAAGCATGCCTCTCCTTAATGTCAATATGCCTTGTCTATTGCTGTTCTGGTTAGTGTTTATTGGCTTATTTCACTGTAGAGCCTCTAGCCCTGCTCATTATACCTTATCCAACCTTTCAGTTCCACCACCCAGACATGCGATAACATCACCTGGTTTCAATGATGTTTCTAGAGACAATATCTCTCTCATCACTCAATGCCTAGGTTTACCTCCACTGCATTCACATCCTACCATACCTTTGTCTGTACATTATACCTTGAAGCTATTTTATCGCCCCAAGAAACCTGCTCCTTTTACTCTCTGTTCCGGACGTCCTAGACAACCAATTCTCATAGCTTTTAGCCATACCCTTATCCTACTCCTCTGTTCCTCTGGCGATGTAGAGGTGAATCCTGGCCCTGCAGTGCCTAGCTCCACTCCTATTCCCCAGGCGCTCTCATTTGTTGACTTCTGTAACCGTAATAGCCTTGGTTTCATGCATGTTAACATTAGAAGCCTCCTCCCTAAGTTTGTTTTATTCACTGCTTTAGCACACTCTGCCAACCCGGATGTCCTAGCCGTATCTGAATCCTGGCTTAGGAAGACCACCAAAAACTCTGAAATCTTCATCCCTAACTACAACATTTTTAGACAAGATAGAACAGCCAAGGGGGGCGGTGTTGCAATCTACTGCAGAGATAGCCTGCAGAGTTCTGTCCTACTATCCAGGTCTGTACCCAAACAATTTGAACTTCTACTTTTAAAAATCCACCTCTCTAAAAACAAGTCTCTCACCGTTGCCGCCTGCTATAGACCACCCTCTGCCCCCAGCTGTGCTCTGGACACCATATGTGAACTGATTGCCCCCCATCTATCTTCAGAGCTCGTGCTGCTAGGTGACCTAAACTGGGACATGCTTAACACCCCAGCCATCCTACAATCTAAACTTTATGCCCTCAATCTCACACAAATGATCAATGAACCTACCAGGTACCACCCCAAAGCCGTAAACATGGGCACCCTCATAGATATCATCCAAACCAACTTGCCCTCTAAATACACCTCTGCTGTTTTCAACCAAGATCTCAGTGATCACTGCTTCATTGCCTGCGTCCGTAATGGGTCAGCGGTCAAACGACCTCCACTCATCACTGTCAAACGCTCCCTGAAACACTTCAGCGGGCAGGCCTTTCTAATCGACCTGGCCCGGGTATCCTGGAAGGATATTGACCTCATCCCGTCATTAGAGGATGCCTGGTTATTTTTTTTAAATGCCTTCCTCACCATCTTAAATAAGCATGCCCCATTCAAGAAATTTAGAACCAGGAACAGATATAGCCCTTGGTTCTCTCCAGACCTGACTGCCCTTAACCAACACAAAAACATCCTGTGGCGTTCTGCATTAGCATCGAACAGCCCCCGTGATATGCAACTTTTCAGGGAAGTTAGAAACCAATATACACAGGCAGTTAGAAAAGCCAAGGCTAGCTTTTTCAAGCAGAAATATGCTTCCTGCAACACAAACTCAAAACAGTTCTGGGACACTGTGAAGTCCATGGAGAATAAGAGCACCTCCTCACAGCTGCCCACTGCACTGAGGATAGGAAACTCTGTCACCATCGATAAATCCACTATAATTGAGAATTTCAATAAGCATTTTTCTACGGTTGGCCATGCTTTCCACCTGGCTACCCCTACCCCGGTCAACAGCACTGCACCCCCCACAGCAACTCGCCCAAGCCTTCCCCATTTCTCCTTCTCCCAAATCCAGTCAGCTGATGTTCTGAAAGAGCTGAAAAATCTGGACCCCTACAAATCAGCCAGGCTAGACATTCTGGACCCTTTCTTTCTAAAATGATCTGCCGAAATTGTTGCAACCCCTATTACTAGCCTGTTCAACCTCTCTTTCGTGCCGTCTGAGATTCCCAAAGATTGGAAAGCAGCTGCAGTCATCCCCCTCTTCAAAGGGGGGAACACTCTTGACCCAAACTGCTACAGACCTATATCTATCCTACCCTGCCTTTCTAAGGTCTTCGAAAGCCAAGTCAACAAACAGATTACAGACCATTTCGAATCCCACCGCACCTTCTCTGCTATGGAATCTGGTTTCAGAGCTGGTCATGGGT
Organism: Salvelinus namaycush; assembly: GCF_016432855.1. Classification (NCBI taxonomy): domain Eukaryota; kingdom Metazoa; phylum Chordata; class Actinopteri; order Salmoniformes; family Salmonidae; genus Salvelinus; species Salvelinus namaycush. Next base: position 31,841,503 of record NC_052315.1, read on the forward strand.
GCACCACAGCCACGCTCAAGGTCCTAAACGATATCTTAACCGCCATCGATAAGAAACAATACTGTGCAGCCGTATTCATTGACCTGGCCAAGGCCACCACATCCTCATCGGCAGACTCAATAGCCTTGGTTTCTCAAATGATTGCCTCATCTGGTTCACCAACTACTTCTCTGATAGAGTTCAGTGTGTCAAATCGGAGGGCCTGTTGTCCGGGCCTCTGGCAGTCTCTATGGGGGTGCCACAGGGTTCAATTCTTGGGCCGACTCTCTTCTCTGTATACATCAATGATGTCGCTCTTGCTGCTGGTGAGTCTCTGATCCACCTCTACGCAGACGACACCATTCTGTATACTTCTGGCCCTTCTTTGGACACTGTGTTAACAACCCTCCAGACGAGCTTCAATGCCATACAACTCTCCTTCCGTGGCCTCCAACTGCTCTTAAATACAAGTAAAACTAAGTGCATGCTCTTCAACCGATCGCTGCCTGCACTTGCCCGCCCGTCCAGCATCACTACTCTGGACAGTTCTGACTTAGAATATGTGGACAACTACAAATACCTAGGTGTCTGGTTAGACTGTAAACTCTCCTTCCAGACTCACATCAAACATCTCCAATCCAAAGTTAAATCTAGAATTGGCTTCCTATTTCGAAACAAAGCATCCTTCACTCATGCTGCCAAACATACCCTCGTAAAACTGACCATCCTAGCGATCCTCGACTTCGGCGATGTCATTTACAAAATAGCCTCCAGTACCCTACTCAATAAATTGGATGCAGTCTATCACAGTGCCATCCGTTTTGTCACCAAAGCCCCATATACTACCCACCACTGCGACCTGTATGCTCTTGTTGGCTGGCCCTCGCTTCATACTCGTCGCCAAAACCACTTGCTCCAGGTCCTCTACAAGACCCTGCTAGGTAAAGTCCCCCCTTATCTCAGCTCGCTGGTCACCATAGCAGTACCCACCTGTAGCACGCGCTCCAGCAGGTATATCTCTCTGGTCACTCCCAAAGCCAATTCCTCCTTTGGCCGCCTCTCCTTCCAGTTCTCTGCTGCCAATGACTGGAACGAACTACAAAAATCTCTGAAACTGGAAACACTTATCTCCCTAACTAGCTTTAAGCACCAGCTGTCAGAGCAGCTCACAGATTACTGCACCTGTTCATAGCCCATCTATAATTTAGCCCATCCAACTACCTCTTCCCCTACTGTATTTATTTATTTTGCTCCTTTGCACCCCATTATTTCTATTTCTACTTTGCACATTCTTCCACTGCAAATCTACCATTCCAGTGTTTTACTTGCTATATTGTATTTACTTCGCCACCATGGCCTTTTTTTGCCTTTACCTCCCGTATCTCACCTCATTTGCTCACATTGTATATAGACTTATTTTTCTACTGTATTATTGACTCTATGTTTGTTTTACTCCATGTGTAACTGTGTTGTTGTATGTGTCGAACTGCTTTGCTTTATCTTGGCCAGGTCGCAATTGTAAATGAGAACTTGTTCTCAACTTGCCTACCTGGTTAAATAAAGGTGAAATAAATAAATAAAAATGTGACAGGCCTATGTCTCCCAGGGAATCTATATGGGGTAATCCTTTTGACGTCCATATCCTAACCTTGAACATTCCCTAACCTTGAACCTAACCTTTACCATTTTTAACGTAGTCCCAAGGATCCCCGAAACTACCTGTGCCACTGGCTGCGAATTAGATGTGGGCGGGGCCACGTAACCACACCCCTAAATCTCTCTCGCTGTCCGGGTGTGCAATCTGTTTGTCTGTGTGCATGTGCAGTGGGTTGGTAGGCATTTTGTTTAATTCGATCTGTAGCCTAGTCAGACAACCGACGTGCCAGTGTCTATTCGGTTAAATCCAAGATAGCACTCGAGTCAGAGCAGCCGAAGCCAGCGCGTTTTTTTTACGGGATGAAATAAAAGCTGTTTCGGGACCATCGCTAGGTGGGAGTGTTGGGGGCGCCGCCGATGTGTCACGAACAGGGTCGCGAGACTGACGAGTGGTCAGTTCTGGTCCAACTTTGCCGAACAAAGCCGTTAAATTCACGGTGGCAGAATCAATGACTGACTGAGTACTCTGGAGCAAGCAGCAGGGAGATCAATCAACATGTTCAAATCGTTCTTCCCGCTGAAGAAGCTGAGACGGAGTCGAAAACATCTGCTATTCTTAGCTCCGCTGATGCTGGGAGCTTTCGCTGTTTACCAAGAGTTTGTAGCTACTAGTGTGTGGAGGATCACCAATAGCCGTGAGTAGGCTTTATTGGCCATCTGAACCGTTGCTATGATGATCAGCTTGTGTGTGTGTGTGTGTGTGTGTGTGTGTGTGTGTGTGTGTGTGTGTGTGTGTGTGTGTGTGTGTGTGTGTGTGTGTGTGTGTGTGCGCACTCGGAAGTATTGAATATTATTATTTATTTTTTCCGTTTTAGAATAAGGCTCTAACGTAACAAAATGGGGAAAAAGTCAAGCGGTCTGAAAACTTTCCGAATGCACTGTGCATGTGTGTGCAGCGCCGGCTCTAGCCTTTTGGGGGCCCTAAGCGAGATTTGGTTGGCGGGACCCCTACCTTGTGGTAAAACATTTCAGTGTCCCCCCCTCTTGTCGTTGGAGAGAAATGTAAGTTTTAAAGCAAATTCTCTGCAATTCTACGCATTTTGCCATGGCACTGAGAAAACATTGCAATTTTATAACACATTTCATGCACTTCTACTCATTTTGCCATTGGGCAGGGAGAACACGTGCAGTTTTACAGCTAATTTCCTGCAATTCTGCACATTTCGTAATGATGAATCCAACGCTCTAACCACTAGGCTACCTGCTGCACCGGTATATGTTAATATGACATCTGAATGAGAATGAATAACAAAATCAATAGGGGCCCCCTGGAGGTCTGGGTTCCTAGTGTAACAGTATAACTTTACGTCGTCCCCTCGCCCCGACACGGGCACGAACCAGGGACCTTCTGCACACATCAACAACGGTCACCCACGAAGCGTCGTTACCCATCGCTCCACAAAAGCCGCGGCCCTTGCAGAGCAAGGGGAAACCCTACTTCAGGTCTCAGAGCAAGTGACGTAACCGATTGAAACGCTAGTAGCGCGTACCCGCTAACTAGCTAGCCATTTCACATCCGTTACACTCACCCCCCTTTCAACCTCCTCCTTTTTCCGCAGCAACCAGTGATCCGGGTCAACAGCATCAATCTAACAGTATAACTTTAAACCGTCCCCTCGCCCCGACCTCGGGCGCGAACCAGGGACCCTCTGCACACATCAACAACGGTCGCCCACGAAGCATCGTTACCCATCGCTCCACAAAGGCCACGGCTTTTGCAGAGCAAGGGGAAACCCTACTTCAGGTCTCAGAGCAAGTGACGTAACCAATTGAAACGCTAGTAGCGCGTACCCGCTAACTAGCTAGCCATTTCACATCCGTTACACTAGGCACATGCCCTGCATGCCCAGCTGTTATTCAGCAATGATTAAGCCTACTGCAAGTTTAGCTGGCTAGACTAACTACCAATCTAAAAATTGTTAGCTGTCATGGCTAATTGAGTGACTGTAAGTGACTGACATAACAAGAGGAAACCTGGTGTATTCTACCATTCTTACTCAAAACAAAAATAATTGGATCGGGGGCCCTAAGTGACCGCTTATGCACTGAACCGGCCCTGTGTAGGTGTACTGGTAGTTTTGTTCCTTACACTCTAAAATTAAAAGGTTTCTGGATAATACTTTAAGGGTTCTTCAAATTGAAACTGTGGGGGAACCCCTATAAGTTCTTCGAAGAACCCTTTAAAATGGTTCTTCAAAGAACCTCCATTAATGGTTCCTCGAAGAGGGTTTATTTTTAAGGATTATTATTGTTATTATTGTTAATAATAATAATCAGCATCACAATATTTTAGTTGTCAGTCTTTATTATGATTTTAATGGCAAAGCAGATGATATATATATATATATATATATATTTTTTTTTAATATGAGGTAAACTCCCAGCAGAGCCCCAAGTCCAATGGGTACATCCTCTGGCATGTTGATGTCCTCTGTAGGCTATCCATAGCCAGAATGATTTTGCAGTGCATGGTGATCAAGATTTTCATTCGAGGTGTAGGGAGGGTGAAGTCTGAATACAAACAATTACAATTATACACATGATTGTTGGTTAAGGGCTTGTGAGTAAGCATTTCACATGTTGTATTCGGTGCATGTTACAAATAAAATTTGTTTTTATTAACAAAAAGTGCACAACAGTATTCATACCTTGGTTTTTGTGATAAATGTGAATGAAAAAACATCACTTTTAACAATGGTTTTCATACACATAGCTTTCCTTGTCCATAATGTAGAGGCCTCTTGGATTTTCATTGAAGAGGTAAGGGAGGAGGAAGATGGCTCATGCGACTGAGTGCTGTCAGGTTTTTCCTACGTCTAACCATCACTCTGGTTGTAATTCCGATGGTGTTCACAAGATGGCAGAAGGGTATGTGCAAAGTTTCAGACGGATAACTTGAAGTATGAGCAAACTACATGACATTTAGTGTGAAGTCACCCAGGTACATTTGGGCAAATCGTGAAGGAGACATTTGCATTCACATTAAATTTTTCTGCAAGAATATAGTCAAATCTGTATACTTGGACTTTGATTGAGCTTTTCCAGTATTAGTAGCCATATTATAAGTTCAACATTTGTAAAACAACCAGTTTTCATAACTTCATAACTCTCCATATTCTTATAATTTTTGTCCGAAAGGAAAAGTCTTGCTGTCGCACAAGGTTAGCAGCTACATTCTGCGACAGATACAGGGTTTCCGCATACTCCCGTAAAGCCCAGCTCATTGGCTATCTAGTTAGCTTTGTTTGACCCCGATTGATGTTTATTTGACAAAGTTACAGTCGATCAAGTGAAGATGGCCCGTGTCATCGACGTGCCATGAAGGTGTCGCTCTCTGACCAAATTTGGTGTCCTATAGGATATACTACACCCCTAATAATATAGTGAAGTCTGGTTACGTTCTAGGATCTCTGAGGAATAAATACGGACGGGATATGACTGGTTGAAACAACGTTTAGGGTGAGATCTCCACAGATTCCTATCTTTGCAAATTGAACAAGTGGAAATACAAAATCAATCGTGCATGCTATATGGACCTTTTTTAGGATATGAAAAATGATTTTATCTAACAAAACGACACTTCATGTTATCGCTGAGACCCTTTGGATGATAAACCAGAGCAAGATTTCAGAATGTAAGTACACATTTAACCTTTAGAGGTGAATTTATCAAGCCTATTGTGGTGAAAAAAAGTGTTTTGTTGTTAGGAGCTCTCAAACAATAGCATGGCATTCTTTTGCAGTAATATATACTCTAAATTGGGCAGTGCAGTTTTATTAACAAGAATTGAAGCTTTCAGCCGATATAAGACACTTATATGTACCGACATTAGTTGTTTCTCTAAAATCTGCGATCATGACAGAAGGCGCTGCATGATTTACAACTGTCCCGTTGACGGGACGCCTATCCCTAAGTTAGAACCTGCACCAGCTGTTGTCTCAAATTCAAATCGAAATGTTTCTGTTGAGCAGTTAGGTTCCTGCAAGAACCCCCAAGAACTAAAGAGGATCCTCAATGAACCCCAGCTCCTTTGGGGTTCTTGCAACAACCTTTTGGGTGCATTTTTCAGTGCCAAGAACCCTAAGGTTCTAGCAAGGCAGAGGTCCTCGGTTCGAGCCTCAGTGTGAGCCTAATCAGGAGGAAGTGGTACTTGCTAAGCAAGCGGTGTGACTTCCTTTACATGTAGATGCTAGTCTTTGTGGATGGCTTTTCTTTCCCACCGTCCTTTTGCTCCTGCTGTCTACACACACACACATTCGTTTGTAGCAGTGGTAGCCTCATACCTGGGGCTGGAGGGGACAGGGCTTTGGAACCCTGCTGTCAATACACGCACACAGGTGTGTTTGTGAAGAAGAGAAAATTAATAATACACCTCCCTCTGGACAAACACACACACAGTGCATTCCTGAGCCCCCTCCTCAGATGGGGCTATTCTCAGGAGCGCAACCCCCCAAACACACACACACACTAACCCTGTAGCACTGCCTCTATAAATACACACAGGGTAGCCTAATTGTATTTTTTTATTGTTTGTTTGTGTGCGCACACGCCTGGCTAGTGTTTCTGAGTCCAGAAGGCTGTTGTTGTTAACCAGACACGATGCCTTTAGCTCAGCGGGTTAACCTGTCTAGCCCCGGGGTTCCGCTAGCGGAACCCCCCCCACATTCCACTGAAAAGGCAGCGCGCGAAATTCAAAAAATATTTTTTTTGAAATATATAACTTTCACACATTAACAAGTCCAATACAGCAAATGAAAGATAAACATCTTGTGAATCCAGCCAACATGTCCGATTTTTTAAATGTTTTACAGCGAAAACACCACGTATATTTATGTTAGCTCACCACCAAATACAAAAAAGCACAGACATTTCTTTCACAGCACAGGTAGCTTGCACAAAACCCCCAAATAGAGAGAGAATTAGTCACTAACCAAGAAACAACTTCATCAGATGACAGTCTTATAACTTATACAATAAATCTATGTTTTGTTCGAAAAATGTGCATATTTCAGGTATAAATCATAGTTTTACATTGCAGCTACAATCACAAATAGCACCGAAGCAGCTAGAACAATTACAGAGACCAACGTGAAATACCTAAATACTCATCATAAAACATTTATGAAAAATACATGGTGTACAGCAAATGAAAGACAAACATCTTGTGAATCCAGCCAATATTTCAGATTCTTTTAAGTGTTTTACAGCAAACACAATATAGCATTATATTAGCATACCACAATAGCCAAACACACAACCGCATTCATTCACCGCAAAGGTAGCGATAGCGAAAAAAACAGCAAAAGATATAAATTTATTCACTAACCTTGACAAACTTCATCAGATGACAGTCCTATAACATCATATTACACAATACAGATATGTTTTGTTCGAAAATGTGCATATTTAGCGGTACAAATCGTGGTTTTACAATGTGAATACGTAGCCAAACTGCACAAAATTATCCGGATATATTTCTGACACTCACCTAATCTAATCAAAGAACTCATCATAAACTTTACTAAAAAATACATGTTGTACAGCAAATGAAAGATACACTAGTTCTTAATGCAATCGCCGTGTTAGAATTCTAAAAATAACTTTAGTACGACTTACAGCTTACGTTATAGCGAGATAGCGCCTGCAATGAGGGCGGAAAATAGTACTAAACATTTTCCACAGAAATACGAAATAACATCATAAATGGTTCCTACTTTTGCTGAGCTTCCATCAGAATCTTGTACAAGGGGTCCTTTGTCCAGAACAATCGTTGTTTGGTTTTAGAATGTCCTTTTCTCCTGTCGAATTAGCAACCAAAGCTAGCCAAGTGGCACGAAGCTGTCCATCTTCACCAAACGCAGAGAACGGAAACCGCCAAAACTCCCGATAAACTTTCAATAATCTGATAAAACTATATTGAAAAAACATACTTTACGATGATATTATCACATGTATCAAATAAAATCAAAGCCGGAGATATTAGCCGTCTATAACGAAAGCTTTTCAGAACGCAATCCAGGGTTCCTTCCCGCGCCTTGCTGAACAAAGGAAATAGTGGTCACGTCATTCCAAGAGCTCTTGTTCGACCTCAGATCAAGCTAGACACCCCATTCCACCTCTCACTGCCTCTTGACATCTAGTGGAAGGCGTATGAAGTGCATGTATATCCATAGATTTTTAGATTTCAAGCAAATGAATAGGAAGGCCCTGGAACAGAGCCTCGATTTCAGATTTTTCACTTCCTGACAGGAAGTTTGCTGCAAAATGAGTTCTGTTTTACTAACAGATATAATTCAAACGGTTTTAGAAACTTGAGAGTGTTTTCTATCCAATAGTAATAATAATATGCATATTGTACGAGCAAGAATTGAGTACGAGGCAGTTTAATTTGGGAACGATTTTTTACAAAGTGAAAACAGCGCCCCCCTATCCCAAAGAAGATTTATTAACATGACCCTGAATCAAGCAGAGGACACTTGTTGGAACATCAGCAGTAGAGGGTTGTACGGGAAGCGAGAAGTGTGCATGTGTGTGTGTGCGCAGTATGTTCAGATTCGTATGTGTCATTTCCATTGTTATGACCAGCTGATTGTGTGTTTAGAGTTAGATTTATGATTTAACTTTGAACTAGAACCAAGGAGATAAAGTGTGTGTGTCTGTTTGTTTGTTTGTTTCTTGTAAATACTCCTAATTTTAGAGTGGCAGTTTGTTTCCCAACATTTCTCCCTCTCTCTCTGCTGCAGGTTTCAGTCCTGCCATTGAGGACAGTCCCAAGAGAAGACCTACCCAAGAAAGAGTGGTAAGGATAGGGGGAGAAGAAGAGAGAGAGAGTTTGGAGTGGAGGGCAAGGGAGAGTGGGAGACAGAATTTGTCACATACCAGTTTTTCCATACACACCTATCACAAAAAAACAGAAAAGGAGTTACCTCATCTGTGTGTTCCAGGTTGGAGGTGATGTGGGGGAGGATTATTCAGAAGCCTGGCGTTCCAGCTACACCCCACAGCCCTGAAGGCCAGAGGTACATTATTCACCAACAGGAACCTTCCACAACCTGCCCAGGCTTGCCCAACAAGTAAGTGTGTGCGTGCGTGCATGCGTGCGCATAGAACCAGTGGAAGAGAGTCAGTGCAACAACAACAAAAAAGGGGATCAATGCAAATAGTCTGGGTAGGCATTTGATTAAATGTTCAGCAGTCTAATGGCTTGTGGGTAGAAGCTGTTTAGGAACCTTTTGGTCCCAGACTTGGCGCTCCGGTACCGCTTACCATGTGGTAGCAGAGAGAACAGTCTATGATTTAGGTGGCTAGAGTCTTTGACCCTTTTTAGGACCTTCCTCTGACACCGCCTGGTATAGAGGTCCTGGATGGCAGGGAGTTGGGCCCCAGTGATGTACTCGGCTGTACACACTACTAGAGGTCGACCGATTATTGGAGGACCAAAAAAAGCCGATACTGATTAATCGGCCGAATATTTATATATATTTGTAGTAATGACAATTACAACAATGCTCAATGAGCACTTTTATTTTAACTTAATATTATACATAAAATCTATTTAGTCTCAAATAAATAATGAAACATGTTCAATTTGGTTTAAATAATGCAAGAACACAGTGTTGGAGAAGAAAGTAAAAGTGCAATATGTGCCATGTAAAAAAGCTAACGTTTAAGTTCCTTGCTCAGAACATGAGAACATATGAAAGCTGGTGGTTCAGTATTCCCAGTTCTTCAATATTCCCAGTTAAGAAGTTTTAGGTTGTAGTTATTATAGGAATTATGACACGTCGACTATTTCTCTCTATACGGTTTGTATTTCATATAACTTTGACTATTGGCACTTTAGTATTGCCAGCCTAATCTCGAGAGTTGATAGGCTTGAAGTCATAAACAGCGCTGTGCTTCAAGCATTGCGAAGATTTGCTGGCAAACGCAGGAAAGTGCTGTTTGAATGAATGCTTACGAGCCTGCTGCTGCCTACCACCGCTCAGTCAGACTGCTCTGTCAAATCATAGACTAAATTATAATATAATAAACACAGAAATACGAACCTTTGGTCATTAATATGGTCAAATCCGGAAACTATCATTTCGAAAACAAAACGTTTATTCTTTCAGTGAAATACGGAACCATTCCGTATTTTATCGAACGGGTGGCAACCCTAAGTCTAAATATTGCTGTTACATTGCACAACCTTCAATGTTATGTCATAATTATGTAAAATTCTGGCAAATTAATTTCGGCCTTTGTTTGGAAGAAATGGTCTTCACACAGTTCGCAACGAGCCAGGCGGCCCAAACTGTTGCATATACCCTGACTCTGCTTGCAAAGAACGCAAGAGAGTGACACAATTTCCCTAGTTAATATTGCCTGCAAACATGCATTTATTTGAACTAAACATGCAGGTTTAAAAAAAAAAATACTTCTGTGTATTGATTTTAAGAAAGGCATTGATGTTTATGGTTGGGTACAACGATTGTGCATTTATCGCGAATGCGCTTTTGTTAAATCATCACCCGTTTGGTGAAATTTAAGTAGGTTGTGATTCAATGATAAATTAACAGGCACCGCATTGATTATATGCAACGCAGGACAAGCTAGTTAACCTAGTAATATCATCAACCATGTGTAGTTAACTAGTGATTATATGAAGATTGATTGTTTTTTTATAAGATATGTTTAATGCTAGCTAGCAACTTACCTTGGCTCCTTGCAGCCACAAGGTCCTTTTGATGCTGCACTCGCGTAACAGGTGGTCAGCCGGCCACGCAGTTTCCTCGTGGATTGCAATGTAATCAGTGTCCAATAAGGCAGATTACCGATTTGTTATGAAAACTTGTAATCGGCCCTAATTAATACACACTACCCTCTGTAGCGCCTTGCGGTCGGATGCCAAGCAGTTGCCATACCAAGCGGTGATGCAGCCAGTCAAGATGCTCTCAATGGTGCAACTGTAAACCTTTTTGAGGAGCTTCCTGAGGGGGAAGAAGCGTTGTCGTGCCCTCATCACGACTGTGTTGGTGTGTTTGGACTTGATAGGTCGTTAGTGATTTGAACACAGAGGAACTTGAAGGTCTTGACCCGCCCCATTACAGCCTCGTTGATGTGAATGGGGGCGTGCTGCTTGAAATGTAGGTATTTTAGACTGGGTCAAGGAGAGGTTGAAAATGTCAATGAAGACATTGCCAGCTGGTCAGTGCATGCTCTGAGTATGCGTCCTGGTAAATCCGTCTGGCGCTACGGCCTTGTGAATGTTAAGTTGTTTACAGGTTTTACTCACATCGGCTACGGAGAGCGTGATCACACAGTTATCTGGAACAGCTGGTGCTCTCATGCATGGTTCTATGTCGAACGAGTGCAAGATGGCGCTCGCGAGCAAGATGAAACATCATTGCGCGAGCAAACACTGAGTCGAGAGAGAGAATAAATGTAGTCAAGTGAGCAGAGGACAAGAGTGCAAACCAGCGTGGTGCGCGCAAATTAAACTTGAGTGCTTGTGAGTGTGACTTTGAGTGAGCAGAACTGCATTTAAATTGAGAGCGGAGACTTTTGTTCGCCTGAAGAAATACTTACTATATGTCAAGACTCAGAAATTAAATATGCCTACCCCCTCCCACACTGATGTCTTTGCTCCCTCAGTCTCACATAGGGCTGGGCGGTATACTGTATTTTATGATATACCGGTATTGATGCAGTGACCGGTTTGGGTTTTTACTTTACCTTCTATACCAGTATTTGAATGTTTGGTTTGTTAAATGGGATACGCCATGTGTAATGTACATTTTTATAGTTCGCTACTTGAGTCTTCTCTCTCCGCTCTTTCTCTCCGTGCCACTTTCCACACAGACCTAGCCACGCCCCCTGTCACTCAAGGAGCGAATTTGATGTGCCTCAACCATGAGACACTTGCGTTCAGTCTGCATGGTCAGTGCAGCACATGCAACAATGTTGATAACAATGCTGTTTTCACTTTGCTTCTTAATAAAAGTCCACTAGCGTTCTATAATGACACTATTAGTTTATGTTTCTTTCCTTAGCAAGTTGCCCTAAATCTTGTGAGACGCTATTTGTTAGCCGCTAATAAATGTACGGAGTAAGAGCAAACCTAGCTAGCTATTACAGCCTGATAATACCAGTGATGGTGTAGACCTAAATCAGCATGTTGTTTGTGCAACAGTATCTTCTAAATCAAAGAGGAATATGCTAAGCAAGAATATGTTAGCTACATGAAGTAGCTAAGAGAGAACATGCAATGTAGCCAAAGCTTATAGGGTCCCCTAGGAAACACGTATCAACACTTTAGTTCTTACCCTGTCACAATAACTCCTCCCTGGCATTTTAATTTGTTGTCATCTCAAACACTGTATTCAAGGTGCCCACTATTATATTCTAACTATAGAATTAAAATAGTCATTCTATTTCCATGATTCCAACAGTTTTGCTCTAATTCGCAAGTCAAATCGCAATAGCAACATTTGGTTAAAAATAAGTCCTAGATTATTTGCCCATACCGTGCAGCCCTACATGGCAGTGTGGAAATGATCTCAATTGAGCAGTGGTGTATTTAAGTAAAAATACTTTCAAGTACTACTTAAGTCTTTTTTTTGGTATCTG